>NW_024111895.1:0-9625 GCF_003073215.2 Triticum urartu | reverse complement strand
AAAGAGGGAGAGATGTGAAAGACCTATGAGGTGTCTTGATCTATCTCTATAGATCTTGATGCCTAATATATAAGCAGCTTCTCCAAGGTCCTTCATTGAAAAACTCTTATTCAAGTAGGCCTTAATGCTGTCCAAAAGTTCTATATCATTTCCCATCAAAAGTATGTCATCTACATATAATATGAGAAATGCTACAGAGCTCCCACTCACTTTCTTGTAAATGCAAGCTTCTCCATAAGTCTGCATAAATCCAAAAGCTTTGATCATCTCATCAAAACGAATGTTCCAACTCTGAGATGCTTGCACCAGCCCATAAATCGAGCGTTGGAGCTTGCACACCTTGTCAGCATTCTTAGGATCGACAAAACCTTCCGGCTGGATCATATACAATTCTTCCTTAAGGAAACCATTAAGGAATGCTGTTTTGACGTCCATTTTCCATATTTCATAATCATAGAATGCGGCAATTTCTAACATGATTCGGACGGACTTCAGCTTTGCTACGGGTGAGAAAGTCTCATCATAGTCAACCCCTTGAACTTGTCGATAACCCTTAGCGACAAGCCGAGCTTTATAGATGGTCACATTACCATCCGCGTCTGTCTTCTTCTTAAAGATCCATTTTTTTCTATGGCTCCCCGATCAACGGGCAAGTCAGTCAAAGTCCATACTTCGTTTTCATACATGGATCCTATCTCGGATTTCATGGCTTCCAGGCATTTGTCGGAATCTGGGCCCGCCATCGCTTCTTCATAGTTCGAAGGTTCACCGTTGTCTAACAACATGATTTCCAAGACAGGGTTGCTGTACCACTCTGGTGCGGAACGTGTCTTTGTGGACCTACGAAGTTTAGTAGGAGCTTGATCCGAAGTATCTTGATCATCATCATTAACTTCCTCTCTAATCGGTGCAGGCACCACAGGAACATTTTCCTGAGCTGCGCTACTCTCTGCTTCAAGAGGCAGTACTTCATTAAGCTCTACTTTCCTCCCACTTACTTCTTTCGAGAGAAACTCCTTCTCTAGAAAGGATCCATTCTTGGCAATGAAGATCTTGCCTTCGGATCTGAGGTAGAAGGTATACCCAATGGTTTCCTTAGGGTATCCTATGAAGACGCATTTTTCCGACTTGGGTTCGAACTTTTCAGGTTGAAGTTTCTTGACATAAGCATCGCATCCCCAAACTTTTAGAAACGACAGCTTAGGTTTCTTCCCAAACCATAATTCATACGGTGTCGTCTCAACGGATTTCGATGGAGCCATATTTAAAGTGAATGCGGCAGTCTCTAAAGCATAGCCCCAAAATGACAGCGGTAAATCGGTAAGAGACATCATAGATAGCACCATATCTAATAGAGTGCGATTATGAAGTTCGGACACACCATTATGCTGAGGTGTTCCAGGCGGCGTGAGCTGTGAAACTATTCCACATTTTCTTAAGTGTGTGCCAAATTCGTGACTCAAGTATTCTCCCCCACGACCTGATCGCAAGAACTTGATTTTCCTTTCATGTTGATTCTCAACCTCACTCTGAAATTCCTTGAACTTTTCAAAGGTCTCAGACTTGTGTTTCATTAAGTAGACATACCCATATCTTCTCAAGTCATCAGTGAGGGTGAGAACATAACGATAGCCACCGCGAGCCTCAACACTCATTGGACCGCACACATCAGTATGTATGATTTCCAATAAGTTGGTTGCTCGCTCCATTGTTCCTGAGAACGGAGTCTTGGTCATTTTACCCATGAGGCATGGTTCGCACGTGTCAAATGATTCGTAATCAAGAGACTCTAAAAGTCCATCTGCATGGAGCTTCTTCATGCGTTTGACACCTATGTGACCAAGGCGGCAGTGCCACAAGTATGTGGGACTATCATTATCAACCTTACATCTTTTGGTATTCACACTATGAATATGTGTAGCATTACGCTCGAGATTCATTAAGAATAAACCATTCACCATCGGAGCATGACCATAAAACATATCTCTCATATAAATAGAACAACCATTATTCTCGGATTTAAATGAGTAGCCATCTCGAATTAAATGAGACCCTGATACAATGTTCATGCTCAAAGCTGGCACTAAATAACAATTATTGAGGTTTAAAACTAATCTCGTAGGTAAATGTAGAGGTAGCGTGCCGACGGCGATCACATTGACCTTGGAACCATTCTCGACGCGCATCGTCACCTCGTCCTTCGCCAGTCTCCGCTTATTCCGCAGCTCCTGCTTTGCGTTACAAATGTGAGCAACCGCACCGGTATCAAATACCCAGGAGCTACTACGAGTACTGGTAAGGTACACATCAATTACATGTATATCAGATATACCTTTCGTGATGCCGGCCTTCTTGTCCGCTAAGTATTTGGGGCAGTTCCGCTTCCAGTGACCACTTCCCTTGCAATAAAAACACTCAGTCCCGGGCTTGGGTCTATTCTTTGGCTTCTTCCCGGCAGCTTGCTTACCGGGCGCGGCAACTCCCTTGCCGTCCTTCTTGAAGTTCTTCTTACCCTTGCCTTTCTTGAACTTAGTGGTTTTATTCACCATCAACACTTGATGTTCCTTTTTGACTTCTACCTCTGCTGATTTCAGCATTGCAAATACTTCAGGAATGGTCTTTTCCATCCCCTGCATATTGAAGTTCATCACAAAGCTCTTGTAGCTTGGTGGAAGCGACTGAAGGATTTTGTCAATGACTGCGTCATCCGGGAGATTAACTCCCAGCTGAGTCAAGCGGTTATGCAACCCAGACATTGTGAGTATGTGCTCACTGACAGAACTATTTTCCTCCATCTTACAGCTGAAGAACTTGTCGGAGACTTCATATCTCTCGACCCGGGCATGAGCTTGGAAAACCATTTTCAGCTCTTCGAACATCTCATATGCTCCGTGTCGCTCAAAATGCATTTGGAGCCCCGGTTCTAAGCTGTAAAGCATGCCGCACTGAACGAGGGAGTAATCATCAGCACGTGTCTGCCAAGCGTTCATAATGTCTTGGTTCTGTGGGACGGGTGCGTCACCTAGCGGTGCTTGTAGGACATAATCTTTCTTGGCAGCTATGAGGATGATCCTCAGGTTCCGGACCCAGTTCGTATAGTTGCTGCCATCGTCTTTCAGCTTGGTTTTCTCTAGGAACGCGTTGAAGTTGAGGATAACGTTGGCCATTTGATCTACAAGACATATTGTAAAGATTTTAGACTAAGTTCATGATAATTAAGTTCATCTAATCAAATTATTCAATGAACTCCCACTTAGATAGACATCCCTCCAGTCATCTAAGTATAACATGATCTGAGTTGACTAGGCCGTGTCCGATCATCACGTGAGACGGACTAGTCAACATCGGTGAACATCTTCATGTTTATCATATCTTCTATACGACTCATGCTCGACCTTTCGGTCTTCTGTGTTCCGAGGCCATGTCTGTACATGCTAGGCTCGTCAAGTCAACTTAAGTGTATTGCGCGTGTAAATCTGGTCTTACACCGTTGTAATGTGAACGTTGGAATCTATCACACCCTGATCATTCACGTGGTGCTTCGAAACAACGAACTTTCGCAACGGTGCACACAGTAGGGAACACCTTTCTTAAAATTATGGATCATCTTATTTACTAACCGTCGTTCTACAGAAAAAGATGTAAAAACATGATAAACAATCACATGCAATCAAATAATAGTGACATGAATGGCCAATATCAATATAGCTCCTTTGATCTCCATCTTGGGGCTCCATGATCATCGTTGTCACGCATGACACCATGATCTCCATCATCGTGTCTCCATGAAGTTGCTCGTCAACTATTACTTCTACTACTATGGCTAACACTTTAGCAATAAAGTAAAGTAATTACATGACGTTTGTATGAACACGGCAGGTCATAAATAAATAAAGAACAACTCTATGGCTCCTGCCGTTGTCAACTCATCGACATGCAAGTCGTGATCCTATTACAAAAATGAATCAATCTCATACATCATATCATTCATCATTCATCACAACCTTTGGCCATATCACATCACAAAACACTTGCTGCAAAAACAAGTTAGACGTCCTCTAATTGTTGTTGCAAGTTTTTACGTGGCTGCTATAGGTTTCTAGCAAGAACGTTTCTTACCTACGCCAAAACCACAACGTGAATTGCCAATTTCTATTTACCCTTCATAAGGACCCTGTTCATCGAATCCAATCCGACTAAAGTGGGAGAGACAGACACCCGCCAGCCACCTTATGCAACTAGTGCATGTCAGTCGGTGGAACCGGTCTCACGTAAGCGTACGTGTAAGGTTGGTCCGGGCCGCTTCATCCCACGATGCCGCCGAATCAAGATAAGGCAAGCAAATTGACAATATCGACGCCCACAACTACTTTGTGTTCTACTCGTGCATAGTAACTACGCATAGACCTAGCTCTGATACCACTGTTGGGAACGTTGCAGAAAACAAAAAAAATTCCTACGTTTCACCAAGATCAATCTATGGAGTCAACTAGCAACGAGAGGAGAGTGCATCTACATACCCTTGTAGATCGCGAGCGGAAGCGTTCAAGAGAACGGGGATGATGGAGTCGTACTCGCCGTGATCCAAATCACCGATGACCAAGTGCCGAACGGACGGCACCTCCGCGTTCAACACACGTACGGAGCGGATGACGTCTCCTCCTTCTTGATCCAGCAAGGGGGAAGGAGAGGTTGATGAAGATCCAGCAGCACGACGGCGTGGTGGTGGATGCAGCAATGATCGCAGCAGGGCTTCGCCGAGCTTCTGCGAGAGGGAGAGGTGTAGCAGGGGAGAGGGAGGCGCCAAGGCTTCAGGTGCGGCTTCCCTCCCTCCCCCTTTATATAGGCCCCCTAGGGGGGGCGCCGGCCCTGGAGATGGGATCTCCCAAGGGGGGCGGCGGCCAAGGGGGTGGAGTGCCCCCCAAGGCAAGTGGAGGCGCCCCCCACCCTAGGGTTTCCAACCGTAGGCACAGGGGGCCCAAGGAGGGGGCGCACCAGCACACTATGGGCTGGTTCCCCTCCCCACTTCAGCCCATGGGGCCCTCCGGGATGGGTGGCCCCACCCGGTGGACCCCCGGGACCCATCCGGTGGTCCCGGTACAATACCGGTGACCCTGAATCTTTCCCGATGGCCGAAATACACTTCCTATATATAATTCTTCACCTCGGACCATTTCGGAACTCCTCGTGACGTCCAGGATCTCATCCGGACTGTCCGAACAACTTTCGGATTACTACATACTCATATCTCTACAACCCTAGCATCACCGAACCTTAAGTGTGTAGACCCTACGGGTTCGGGAGACACGTAGACATGACCGAGACGGCTCTCCGGCCAATAACAACAGTGGGATCTGGATACCCATGTTGGCTCCCACATGATCCTCGATGATCTCATCGGATGAACCACGATGTCAAGGATTCAAGCAACCCCGTATACAATTCCCTTTGTCAATCGGTATGTTACTTGCCCGAGACTCGATCGTCGGTATCCCAATACCTTGTTCAGTCTCGTTACCAGCAAGTCACTTTACTCGTACCGTAATGCATGATCCCGTGATCAACCACTTGATCACATTGAGCTCATTGTGATGATGCATTACCGAGTGGGCCCAGAGATACCTCTCCGTCATACGGAGTGACAAATCCCAGTCTCGATTCGTGCCAACCCAACAGACACTTTTGGAGACACCTGTAATGTACCTTTATAGACACCCAGTTACGTTGTGACGTTTGGTACACCCAAAGCACTCCTACGGTATTCGGGAGTTGCACAATCTCATGGTCTAAGGAAATGATACTTGACATTCAGAAAAGCTACAACAAACGAACTACACGATCTTTGAGCTAAGCTTAAGATTGGGTCTTGTCCATCACATCATTCTCCTAATGATGTGATCCCGTTATCAATGACATCCCCATGTCCATAGCCAGGAAACCTTGACTATCTGTTGATCAACGAGCTAGTCAACTAGAGGCTCACTAGGGACACATTGTGGTCTATGTATTCACACATGTATTACGATTTCCGGATAATACAATTATAGCATGAATAATAGACAATTATCATGAACAAGGAAATATAATAATCATTTTGTTATTGCCTCTAGGGCATATTTCCAATAGCTTGGAAGTCTGGCCAGGTGATGATTGTTCCAACTGGCAGAGTACGCCGGTGGCTGTCCCACCATTGAGCAGCGGGTCCTTTCAGGAAGAATGAAGCAAATGTGACATAGCTGGTAGGGGCTACATCAGCAGACTCCATCTCATAGGTGATGTCACGGAGCCAGTCATCAGCATCCTGAGGCTGAGTTGAGCTGCGGTACATAGTTGGGTTGAGACACATGAAATCCTGCAAAGTCACTTGGGTTGGCTGCTGGTTCTTATTGGGGCGAGGAAACTGAGCCATAATATTCTCCATGAACTGGCGATTCAGCTCAAACTGTTGCATCATCCCAGCCATGTACTCAGGCGGTGGTGGGGGATGGCCACCACGACCACCTAGTCTAACCATCCTGCTAATATATAACAGGGCTAGTTCAGCATTGAGAATTTGCAAGGGCAAAAATCATTCATGATGAAACATGCATAATGAAAGGAACACGAGAGACACTACATAGTAGTTGGCATATCTTAGAAAGGAGATCATGCATAGAGTTCGGTACATAGAGTTCAGTACATAGGCTAAGAACATCATAGGCGGCATGCAGGCTTGCGGCGAATGCATCTAACACTAACCAGCAAGCCTATATCAGTCCCAGGAGGAACTGTGGAGGTAGGTGTAGCTGGACAGCTGGTAGTGACGCGAAGGGAAGTCCTCCACTTGAGTAGCCCGGGGTCCGCGGATACTCTGGTGCATAACCCAACGCGCAGGTGGCAGAAGAGGACCAAGTGTGGGAGAGTAGCCTCCCACATCTGGCCAGCCGACGCCCTGGGGCATCACGGTCCTGGCAGGGTAGATCACAGAACGCGACAGATCACCAGATCGGACGGAGGGGTGCAACAGCGTTAGAGCATGATACAGGTGCTGACGGGTGGTGTACAACTCATGGCGAAGAGCTCGGTTAGCTCTATCCAGCCTATCAGCATGCAGAACCAGGTTCTGATGGTAGAAGGGCTCTCGGGTGACAGTGGAGTAGGCAGCATGGTAGTATCCCTCCGCACCAACATCGGATGCGATAGCAATGTGCCTGAAAGGGGATGTGTCCAACTCCCGATACTCTCCACGAAGAACTGTCAGAGCAGCATAAGTAGCATCATGGACCACCATGTCGATAGTCACTCCAACACCATGAGTAGTGTGCAGCACGGTAGTGGAGTCATACTCCCGAGAGTAGAGGTGGACGATGGCACGGTACTGCTCCTGGTTAAAGTCCTGGTAGTCCTCGTAGACGGTGTACTCAGGGTGCCAGCGATAACCCAGATAGGTCATCATCTCAACCAACACAGCAGGTGATCCTGAGGCACCAATGGCCGTCGTGTGGCGCACGACCTGCTCGTGGGTTCCATCTGAAAAAAAGATGTTTTCACAGGAGTCAAATGACAAATGTGGATAATGTTCAAATACTACTCTAAAGAATAACTAGGGCTTATCCAACTTTGGGGTGAACGTGGTCACGGGATCCTAGTGTTAGAGTTAGTAAAATCGTTTAACCCGAGTAGGAGAGAGTTCAGAGTCCCAGAGTAAGGATCGAGGAGTAAAAGATCCTAATACCACCAGTGGCGACGTGGGCCCGTAAGGCACACAACCATGTTAGTAAAAGTTTTTGTAATGTCTAGACTCGACTTCGGCCAAGGAGTGTGGAAGGGGGATTCCTATAGGCAGTCGGCTCTGATACTAACTTGTGACGCCCCCGATTCAATCGTACACTAATCATACACGCAAACGTTGTACGATCAAGATCAGGGACTCACGGGGAAGATATCACAACACAACTTCTACAATAAAATAAGTCATTACAAGCATCCATATACCAAGCCAGGGCCTCGAAGGCTCGAATACCAAGAGCTCCGATCATAGGACGACAGCGAAGCAACAATATCTGAGTACAGACATAAGTAAACAAGTTTGCCTTAAGAAGGCTAGCACAAACTGGGATACAGATTCGAAAGAGGTGCAGGCCTCCTGCCTAGGATCCTCCTAAACTACTCCTGGTCGTCGTCAGCGGGCTGCACATAGTAGTAGGCACCTCCCGAGTAGTAGTCGTCGTCATCGACAATGGCATCTGGCTCCTGGGCTCCATCGTTTGGTCGCAACAATCGGGTATAGAAAGGGGGGAAAGAGGGAGCAAAGCAACCGTGAGTACTCATCCAAAGTACTCGCAAGCAAGGAGCTACACTACATATGTATGCATTGGTATCAAATGGAATAAGGGTATCATATGTGGACTGAACTGCAGAATGCCGGAATAAGAGGGGGATAGCTAGTCCTATCGAAGACTACGCTTCTGGCCACCTCCATCTTGCAGCATGTAGAAGAGAGTAGATGGTAAGTTCACCAAGTAGCATCGCATAGCAACATCCTAACCGATGATCCTCTCCTCGTCGCCCTGTTAGAGAGCGATCACCGGTTGTATCTGGCACTTGGAAGGGTGTGTTTTATTAAGTATCCGGTTCTAGTTGTCATAAGGTCAAAGTACAACTCCAAGTCGTCCTGTTACCGAAGATCACGACTATTCGAATAGATTAACTTCCCTACAAGGGTGCACCACATTTCACAACACGCTCGATCCCCTTTGTCCGGACACACTTTTCGGGGTCATGCTCGGCCTCGGAAGATCAACACGTCGCAGCCCTACCTAGGCAACAAAGAGATCAGCACACCGGTCTAAATCCTATGCGCGCAGGGGTCTGGGCCCATCGCCCATTGCACACCTGCACGTTGCGTACGCGGCTGGTGAGCAGACCTAGCAACCTCCATTACAAAGGAAGTTATGTTACGCGGTCCAACCCAGCGCGTGCCGCTCAGTCGCTGACGTCACGAAGGCTTCGACTGATACCACGACGTCGAGTGCCCATAACTGTTCCCGCGTAGTTGGTTAGTGCGTATAGGCCAGTAGACAGACTCAGATCAAATACCAAGATCTCATTAAGCATGTTATCTTGAAGTCACCGTGAACGCCGACCTGGGCCAGGCCCACGTCTCATCTGGGTGGTCTCAACCTGCCCTGTCGCTCCGCCACAAAGATCCACACAGAGGGCCGTCGGGAAAGTATGTCCTTCTAGCCCCCAATTCATGAATCAACCGCAGGTACTCAATGAGCCGACCCGACTTTAGTCACAACATATATCATGTGTAGTAGGTATAGTATATACCTGTGATCAACACCCGACGTGATCACGACCCGATATTATAGCATGGCAGACAGACAAGAATGTAGGGCCACTGATGATAAACTAGCGTCCTATACTAAGCATTTAGGATTGCATGTAAGGTATCAACACCTATAGCAACAATGACAGGCTATGCATCAGAATAGGATTAACGGATGTAGGACCTTGAAGTAGATGTGTCTAGAGGGGGGTGATTAGACACTTCATGCTAAAGTTGCAATTTTTAAGCTTTTTCGGTTTAAGTGGAGTTTAGGCATAATTTCAACATTCACAATACATATCAAGCAAGTAT
>NW_024111894.1:0-30206 GCF_003073215.2 Triticum urartu | reverse complement strand
AAAAAAAAAACCCCCCCAACCCCCCAAACCCCCCCCCCCCCCCCGCACATAAAATATCTAGTTATGATCCACCTCGACTATTCGCACAACAAACTTTCCCGGCATCGCTCTGCGCGTGCTCCTGGCTTTGCTTCATTGATCTCTCCTATAATACCTTATATGGAGCGCTTCCTAACGACATTAGTTGGCTATCACCATTTATGAAGAAGCTCAACTTATATAATAACGACTTTAGTGGTGTTGTGCTGTTGGTGATATAGTTGAGTTTTCTGCCCCCTTGGAGCAGCTTCTTGACACCAATGGCTTCACCGCCAAGGTTCTAGAGGGGATATGGCAAAACCAAAAGCTTCAAATATTGTCCTAGAATGGGAATGGACTCACTAGGGAGCTGCCTCGCAACATCACAATGGTAAGTTTGGTGGAGATTGACCTATCCATCAACAAACTCAACATCAACATATCATAAGGATTGGGGACCCTCTTGAAATTGACCACTGGAACGGGTTGTTCAACGGAACCAACCCTAGAAGCATTGGGCTCTTGTCGAACCTACAATGGCTCCAGCTGTTGAACAGTATGCTCTTGGGTGAGCTACTGCCTGAACTTGTAAAGCACCTGCAGCTATCGAATTTTGAGGTCCCCAACAATAGCTTGTCTGGCTCACTCCCGGAGCATTTATATGCCAATGGGGAACTCTTCAACATAGCAGTCATTAACAACAACTTCTCTGGCGAGCATCTGGAGCTACCTCTCACTGGACAACAGCATGCTCTACAACAGTAACATCTCTTGGGAGTTCCTGTTAAATATACTCCCTCCGTTCGGTGAAAAGTGTATATCTAGAAATTTTAGGACAAATTATGGTGTGGAGTAAAAGATGCACTGGGAAGATGCAAGCCACCATCTCTCTCCTCAATAATTACCCAACCCCCAATGAGCTAAGTGCATGTAGAAATTAAGAAGACTATGTATAAAATGCTATTGGTCTTGATTACCGTGTGATGAGAGAAAATATTTTAAAGTGCATTGGGAAGATAGATGTACACTCTTTTGTGGACAAATTTTAAACCCAAATGCACACTTTCACCCGACGGAGGGAGTATGTGTGTTCCTATTGCTCATTCAATGCTAATACCAGACAACAACCTCACTAGTTATTGTACAATCTCGGACCATCCCATAGTAAGACTGTAAACAATGGCAGAGCTATGTGTGTGTCACATGGGGGAGGGGGCATAGGCCCAGCCTTGGAAAGAAGTGTGAAGTGGAGGGAAATTGGCAAGCTTGAATGTCATATGTGGTCCAGATTTGATAAAAATACGATGGGGACTAATAAATCTGGACAAATGTAGTAATGACTAGTGACCAAGTGATTGTTAGTGAGCCACCATGTTAGGCCCTTCTCGGTACTTCATAATGGACATGTGCTAAGCATGCCACATAAGCAAAAAAAATGACATGTCGCAGTAATTAAGGACGAGAGAGAGAGAGAGCACTCTCGTGATCCCAGAAAAAAATCAATGTCAAGCACGTGAATCTATGCAAACCACTTACATAAAAAATCTGACCAATGCATAAAGAGTTTATATGATAAATTATGAAATAAAGTGAGCTTGACAATAAAAAATTAAGTTGTTAAGCTACTTAATACACTTAGGACCTCATCTAGTAAGCATCTTTACATTGGAGGTCTATATAATCTCATGCCCAACAACCTGATATTAATATTATTGACGACAACTAGGGCAATAGTACAAACAGCCACGTTGAAAACAAATTACAAAATAAACATATTTTTCCTATGACATTTCTTACATGGTAGCGCTCAACTCTGATAGCTTATTTATTGTCATCGGAGCGACACAAAAAGATGTCCATCAAACATACAAATGTGATATCTACCTAGAAGCTCTCACCAAAAATGAAAATATATTGTGAATTAGGCTTAGTATTTGTTCAGATCATCTTTCCCGCAACAGAATAAGACCACTATATACTTCGATCATTCACTACGTGACAGCCCGAGTGCGACCGAATAACGGGTGGTATTGGCGACGCCTCAAAAGGGCAGCACGACTGAGTTGTTGGATTTTCTGTCGATCTCTTTGGATGGATTACACAGGTCAGGTGATGATCGCTCATTACATCACCCTCTCTCCTTCACTAGCAAAGTGGAGTGGAGGACTACTGACTCGGTCTGATCGATGATAATCTTGGCCAAGTCGGTACATGACGGATGATAGTTTCAGTTTCTCCAAATCAAATTAGGGTTTTACGTAGTTTTGTGCAGTGTTTTTGAATGTTTGAATTAGGTGATACTAACAAAGATTGCTTCATGGTTAGTGGCGGATATTTTTGTTGGTAATGGAGTGAATCAAGGTTATATTGATGGCGAGGCATCTTTGTTTGATTTCTTCGAGATTAGTACATGGTCACTTGGTTTGATTCATAATGTTGTCGAAGAACTACATTATCAGGCTGCCAGCGAAATGAATATTTATTGGCATTTGACTAGGAAGATATAAGGTGAGGATGCTCTTTGGTTGATATGGCAAAGTCCGTGAAATTGTAATTAACATGTTCAAGTATTAGCACATTTTTTGGCTCTTTACATTTGCCATGACCAGAGCCTTGGGCATATGATCTTCACGATGTTGCAACATATCCACCTACGCAATCACCAAGAGTGTACCACATTACCTAGAAAGTTCATAGCAGATGAATGTAGACAACGAACTGATTAAAAGATAAGAAGAGAAGATGGCTGTTGTTGAAGGATGTGATGTTGTTGAAACCTTTGATGATGCTGAGATGAGTGATGGTGCTCCACCTAGAATATCAAAGAGAGCAAAAATTGGTAGTACAAGCACATGAAGAGCAAGACAATGGCGATTCAGATTTAGATGACCTGGATTGTATGCTAAACTTATTTAATGGTGATTATGACATTTCATAAGATGATGATCATCTAATCTAGGAATAGCTACCGATGTAGGAAAATAAAAAAGTGTAAAGCAGTGACAGATTATCTAAAGGAGAAGGGAAATCAAGTGAAATAATATGGAGATGCTTAGGGCACTAAAGCGCACAGTCCGATGATGAGAATGTAAAATATAATTGTTAGCACATAGTCCACATGAGGATTGCGTTCAACGGGTATGTCTTCGCTCATTAGATTTAATTAACAACTATACATGATTTGGTATTTCAGTTGTTTATGTTGTCTTTGAATGTTATATATGATCATTGGCGGAGCTAGAGAGAAATTTGTGTGGGAGAAATAGTAAAATATGCAAATATGAAGGGGCCAAATAAAAAATCCATCAAAGCCCTCCATTTTTTTCTCTAATTCACACTTTTTTCAAAGGCAGGGGGCCAATGCCCCCCCCAACATACAATGGCCCTGTTTGAATGCTGCAGGTAGAGTTAGAGTTGGTTAGTTCAGGCTAAACTAACCCTAGAGGATCCAAATAGGTGGAGTTAGATAGCAGTTAGTTGCTCTAACCTGGCAAAAAAATCCAACCCGATGGGGAGGGGCTAATTGGAGTTAGATGTGGTTAGTCTCATTAAAAAAATACCCTCTCCTGCACCCGTACCTCATCCTTCCGTACCAGCCAGCCACCCCAATCGCCCCGCCTCGTCGCCCCAATCCCGCCATCCCGCCGCCGCTCCCACTGTCCCCGCCGCCCCCGTCCTACAGCTTCCCGCCGCGCCCGCCCGTCGCCCCCATCCCGCCACTGCTTCCCCCGACCCCATCCCGCTCCTTCCGGCGCTGCGGCATCCCTCCCCGTTCAACCACTCGAGCCACGACGTCATCTCTTGCGCCCCAGTCGTCGTTAAGCCACTCGACCGACGCCCCTCGCTGCGGCTAGGCTTCACTTATTCGTGAAGTCTTCACTGATTGCGCCTAGGCTTCTTCAAGAGTGATGTGAAGTGAGAATTTGTTGTTCGTCAACCTTTATGATTCAAGGCCACACCAAATCCAGCTAGAAAGTGAGAAAAAATGCATTTATTGTCAATCTAACCCTGTGATCCAAACAACCATCTTGGTTAGAGTTAGTTCAGGGTTAGTCTAGAGTTAGAAACGAACTCTAACTCTAACCTTGGTTAGAGTATCCAAATAGGGCCAATGACTAGTTATACTCAAATTTTGAACCCATTGGCAAAATTTCCTCGGTCCGCCCCTATCTATGCAACCTCGAGCACCTGATCTACCTCGACTTTTCGTACAACAAGCTCACTGGAAGATTTCCCAGCATCACGCTCTATGCTTCCTAGTGAAGGAGAGAGGGTGATGCAATGAGCGATCATCATGTTAGGCCCTTCTCAGTACTTCATAATGGGCAAGTGCTAAGCATGTCACATAAGCAAAAAAATGGCATGGCACAGTAATTAAGGACGATAGAGAATCCCGGAAAGAATCAATGTCAAGCACGTGAACCTATGCAAACCACTTAAATAAAAAAGCTGACCAATGCATAAAGATTTCATATGATAAATTATTAAATAAAGTGAGCTTGACAACAACAAATTAAGTTGTTAAGCTACTTAATGCACTTAGAACCTCATTTAGTAAGCATTTTTACATTGGAGGAGGTCTATATAATCTCACGCCCAACAACCTGATATTAATATTATTGACAACAACTAGGGCAACAGTACAAACAGCCACGTTGAAAACAAATTACAAAATAAACATATTTTTTTCCTATGACATTTCTTACATGGTAGCGCTCAACTCTGATAGCTTATTTATTGTCACCGGAGCGACACAAAAAGATGTCCATCAAACATACAAATGTGATATCTAACTAGAAGCTCTCACCAAAAATGAAAATATATTGTGAATTAGGCTTAGTATTTGTTGACATCATCTTTCCCGCAACAGAATAAGACCACTATATACTTCGAGCATTCACTACGTGACAGCCCGAGTGCAACCGAATAACGGGTGGTATTGGCGACGCCTCAAAAGGGCAGCACGGCTGAGTTGTTGGATTTTCTGTGGATCTCTTTAGATGGATTACACAGGTCAGGGTGGGCAGCCACCGTTTGCGCTGTGGGTGCCGCACGAGGGCCCCGCCCCCAGCCGCTGCAGGAACATTTGCCGGAGAAGCTCCACCATCACACCGTCATCGGAGTCGGAGACGGCTGCCCCTGCCGGCTCCCACACGTCGCCGCCGAGTCGTCGAGCCGCGCCAGAGATGGCGAAGAAGGTCGCGATCACCAGGAACATCAATGGCACATCAGCAAACCTTGTCATCCTCGGTCGAGCACTGGGAATCAAGTGCTTCTCCTCTCTTCTTGCTTGTATCGACGTACTGCTCGATCAACTCGACGGATCACAGGTAGTCCTCGGTTGTGGGTTAACTTGGGGCGATGTGTATATGAACGCAGCTGTAGCAATATATAGGCTTCTTGGAGGGGTTCGATGCTGCATGTTCACGTGTGTCGTGACGAGGGAGAAAACACAATGGTCGATGCACCTGCGAGGATGTTACAGGATTTCAGTGAGGAATGATTCTAAGACGCACTAGCTTCACATGCTAATTGGCATGCTACTAACTACTAATTAACTAGTAACTAAGATGAGGACAATTATATTTTAAAATTTTGCAAGGGCCTCTTCATGTCCCCTTGTTTGGTCTACGCAGGCAGCCACTTTTAACTACTCTTAAGTGCTTCACTTTAATGCTAGGCTAAAAATAGTATGCATGCATGCATGCATATATAGCGAATGCGGCGAAAAGCCGGAGACCGGCCGCCTGCATGGTCGGGAAGACCAAATTGGGATTTGATTGCAGGGTCGGATGGCTGAAGCGATTCGATCGTGTGTTTTTGACAAACCTTCGGTGTGGGTTGGTACGTTTCTAGTGCCTTCTCGAAGCGGATGTATTACCTATCGTGATGATCGCTCATTGCATCACCCTCTCTCCTTCACTAGAAAAGTGGAGTGGAGGACTGCTGATTCGGTCTAATCAGTGATAATCTTGGCCAAGTCGGTACATGACCGATGATAGTTTCAGTTTCTCCAAATCAAATTAGGGTTTTACGTAGTTTTGTGCAGTGTTTTGGAATGTTTGAATTAGGTGATAAGAATGATTGCTTCATGATTAGCTACTCCATGGTTGCTTTTTTTGTTGGTAATGGAGTGAATCAAGGTTATATTGATGGTGAGGCCTCTTGGTTTGATTTCTTTGAGATTAGTACACGGTCAGTTGGTTTGCTTCATAATGTTGTCGAACCAAGTGATGGTGCTCCTCCCAGAATATCAAAGAGAGCAAAAAGTGGTAGTACAAGAACAAGAAGAGCAAGATAATGACGATTCAGATTCAAATGGCTTGGATTGTATGCTAAACTTAGTTGATAGTGATTATGACATTTCAGAAGATGATGATGACCTACTCTAGGAATATCTACTGATGTAGGCAAACAAAAAGTGTAAAGCAGTGGCACATGATCTAAAGGAAAAGCAAAATCAAGTGAAATAATATGGAGATGATGTGCACTTGAAGCGCATAGTCTGAGGATTGCATTCAACAGGTATGTCCTCGCTCTTTAGTGTTAATTAACAACTACTGTACTGATTTGATATTTCGGTTGTTTATGATTGATATTTCGATTGACATAGAGAGAACTTCCAAATAAAAAATCCATCGAAGCCCTCCAATTTCCCCCTAATTATGCAGATATGTGGGTTCCAAATAAAAAATCCATCGAAGCCCTCCAATTTCCCCCTAATTCACACTTCTTTCCAAGGCAGGGGGCTAATGCCCCCCCCCCCCCCCCCCCCCCCCCCCCCCCCCCCCCCCCCACCCCCCCCCCCCCCCCCCCGCCCGGCCGCTGACATACAATATCTAGTTATACTCAAATGTTGAACCCATAGGTAAAATTTCCTCAGTCCGCCCGTATTGTGTGCAACCTCAAGCACGTGATCCACCTCGATTTTTCGCACAACAAGCTCACTGGAAGATGGCCGTATGCATCGCCCAGATGCAGAGGCCGTGGGTCCTCCTCCTTTTCTGAAAAAGCTCACTGGAAGATTTTCTCTGTCATCATGCTCTACGCTTGCTCCAGGCTTCGGTTCCTTGATCTCTCCTATAACACCTTCTATGGAGTGCGACATTGGTTGGCTATCACCATTTATGAAGCAACCTAACATAACTAATAACGACTTTAATGGTGTTCTTCTGTTTGTGATAGCTGAGCTTTTGGTGCTCGAAGAGAAGCTTCTTGACACCAATGGCTTCACCGCCAAGGTTCTAGAGGGGATCTGGCAATGCCAAAAGCTCGAGATATTGTCCTAGACTGGGAATAGACTCACTAGGGAGTTCCCTCGCAACATCACAATGGTAGGTTTGGTGGAGATTGACCTGTCGTCCAACAAACTCAATGGTAGCATACCAAAAGGATTGGGGACCATTGTGAAATTGACCAAAATTGCGATATACTTGAACAATTTCAATGGAACCATCCCCAGAAGCATTGGGCTCTTGCCGAACCTACAATGGATCCAGTTGTGGAACAATATGCTCTCGAGTGAACTACTACGTGAACTTGGGAAGCACATGCTGCTACCAGATTTGAGGTCCCCAACAACAACTTGTGTGGATCACTCTTGAAGCATTTATGTACCAATAGGGAACTCTTCAGCATAGTGGTCTTCAACAACAGCTTCTCCGACGAGCGTCTGGAACTGCCTCTCACTCGATAACATCATATGCTCTACATTAATAACTTCTATGGGGAGTTCCTGGTTAGTATATGGTTGTTCCCGCTGCTACATTCAATGCTAATATGAAACAACAACCTCACTGGCACTGTGTCAACCTAGATATATTTGAATATCTCTCGAATTGATATGCAAAACAAGTTGTTCTCCGAGTCCATCCCGACGTCTGCAACAGGGATGTTGGTGTTGATTGCTTAGAAGAGGCAGCTCTCCGAAGAGCTACCGGTCGACATGAACAAAATCCACACACTTCCAGTGTTGCCATTGTTTTATAACTAGATATCTGGATCCATATCAACATCAATTAAATTGTTGCAGAGCATCATGTCACTTGACCTCAGGAACAATCACATATCATTCGCGATACAACGGTCGAATGTGGGGGTGATTTCATTACTGGGTGTCCTTATTTATTTTCAACAATGAGCTAATAGGAGACATTCCAACCGAATGGGACATTCATTCATTTTCATCCCTTGCTCTACAAGCTACGAAGTACAACCATAGCTTCTTCGGCAGCGAGGGCCTTTGTGCTCGGTGGGGCTATAGGATGAATCTCCCAAAATGCCACCAAGGCACCCATCCGTCGAAGCTTGTGATAATTTTGTTAGTGATCGGTGTCACTCTGCTCATTGCTAGCATGAGCATCTTGATATGCCTGCCCTTTCAGTGCCGACAAAACTAGGAATTTTTTTCAATTGTGAAGTGGTGAACCGGAAGAACACACATGTGGTGAAAGAACTCGTGACTACTTGGAAAATCATATCATTCGTACTCCAAGATTTCACTGAGTCCGAGGGCATAGCTAGGAATTTTTTCCATTGGGTTAACGCAGGATTTGAGTACGGACTAGTTATTGTACAATCTCGGACCATCTCATAGTAGGACTACAAACAGTGGTGGAGCTATGTGTATGTCGTGTGGGGGGGGGGGGCATTGGTCCTCCAGCCTTGGAAAGAAGTGTGAAGTAGAGAGAGTTTGGGAGGGCTTCGATGGGATTTTGTTTTATTTGGCTCCCTCATATCAGCATATTTTACTACCCCTCCCCACTAAAGTTTATATCTAATTTTTTCCAATAACTATATTTAACATTCAAAGACAACATAAACAACTGAAATATGAAATCACGTATAGTTGTTACATTAAAACTAAAGAGCAAACATACCAGCTGGATGCAATCCTCGCACTGCTTGTTTGCATATTCCAAATAAAGTAGTAAGAAATAACTTTGTAGATAAACCCTAAACTCTAAGTAACCATCTATACTAGAATAGATACAACCCAGTACCTATTTTTTTCCTAAGCATGCAGCCATGCCCCATCAACACCTATGCATCTCAATCACAAATCATAAGTTACATTCTTTTTCTAAGGATGCATCCATGCTACATCAGCACATATGCATATCAATTAGAAGTTATTTGTTTTGCATTAATTTAACCATTCAACCATGGCACACTAGCAACTCATGCATGCCACACGTAAGTTCAAGGCTCGCATATTTTATACTAAATGGCATTCTATTAACTACAACTTGTATTGGGAACACCATTACATTTGTTTTTGCATGCATTAGTTTTGGTTATTTTTCTAGCACCTATTAATACAATTATTTTAACACGGTTCTCGCAGTAACACAGGAATTTCGTCTAGTTATCTAAACCCTGGGCAATTATATATCCAACCGTAGGTAGCCATTCAAAACTAGTATTTAAAATTATCAAAATTAACTAGCAATTATCCACGGCTCATGGTCGGTTCACAACAACTAGGGGTGTCATCGTCACCAAGGTCGATCACGCAGAGTGATACATATAGATGGAGGTGGCTATGGATGGCTCAAAGGTGGCTGGGGTTGGGGATTAGGTCATGGCCTCAAGGATCATGCTTCGGTACAGCCTGCATTGACCTCTACGGCATAGATGGGATGGGATCTGCTATTGACCTCAACCCAAAGGAACCAAGCGGCTTCTACATCTAATTGCATCACGCCATTGCCAGAAGGCCATAGTTTGATCCATACATGGCGAAGTTGAACGAGAAGGGGAGGCAAGCACCACACAAGGCGCCACCAACGGAGATATTGAGACACTCATTGCCTTCATGAAGATTAATAGAAAAATGCACAAAAGTAGCTTTGAAAGTCGAGTTCCGCTCTGGTTTGCAAGTTACAAAATGCTTAAGATCAGTAGCAGGATTAATAACTTCACTGTGAAGCATATTTATTAAGAATGCGACTGCCATGAAAAATTATCATCCCGGTATTTTTGGGTCATTGCAAGCATGAGCTACCCGGCCTCTGCAACATGTAGGTGTTTTTTTTCTAGCAAAACCATTGCGTTGTGTGCATAAATATAAGAGACATTGTGTGATGCACCAATATGCATGCTAAAACAATGGGAAGTTATTCTTTCATTATTCAAATCAAATTAACCAGAAAATAATGAACAAAAGGTATTTTGAGCAAAGAATGAACCAGAACTTAACGACAGAAAGAACACCACTATCTAGTACTACTAGATTCTACTAAATACATAAGAGCCACGAATCATGATCGCGACGGCTGAAAAGGTCAGGAACAAATTATTGTTCTTTTCCTACGCATCAGTGTGGGCAGCCACCGTTTGCGCTGTGGGTGCCGCACGAGGCCCCTGCCCCCAGCCGCTGCAGGTACATTTGCCGGAGAAGCAGCGTCGCCACGCCGTCGCCGGAGACGACCTCCCCGGTCGGCGCCCACACGTCGCCGCCGAGCTGGCGAGCCGCCCCGGACACGGCGAAGAACACCAAGATCATCAGGAACATTACCGGCACGGCAGCAAACCTTCCCGCCATCACGATTCAAGCTAGCTAGCTTGCTTTTCCCTCCTCTTCTATCAATCGATCGGTCACCGACTGGATTTTTTTTTTGTTGAGAACGCTAGCTGGCTGCTGCACAAACGAACGAATTAACTTGGGTGCGGTGGATGAGACGTTCCATGGGGTGGCCATGCGCTTATGTAGGGTCACCATCGCGGTAGCGCTATCCGCAGAAGTGATATTGCATAGTGATGGATAGCGTCTGTCATGACGAGGGAAGCATGGACCATAGAGCACTAGTAGACTAGATCATGCACGGTCGATGCACCTACGACGATGCTACAGGCCGGATTTGAACGGAACCGTTCCAAGGCGCACTAACTTCACATGCTAAATTATGCATAGCTATAGCAGTACTATTTTGTTTATAGCAAAGCTAGCAGGCAGTACTGATTAACTAATAACGAATATTAGCGTAAGTAACTTAAATAATTTTCGTAGGACCGCGCGGTGTCTCCTCGTTGGTGTACACTGCCACTTTTCGAGTGGTTCTTTTCCTATGTGATGGCTCAGAATGGTACTGTGCGCATAGAGAATTCGGCGAAGAGCCCGGACACAGGCGGACCGCCACGATCAGGTGGTGGCAGGCCACCTCCTGACTCCGGAAGACCAACGATGGTTTGGATGGTAGGTCTCGATCGAGTCTACCGGCTGGCTGCTGCGACCCGTTTGGTTTGGACTGGATTTTTGCGGCGCAAGGAACTTGGTGTGTTCTAAAAAAAAACTAGGTACTATTTGTGTAGTCATCCCGAAAATATCGCCAAATAGAAACCCTTTTGCCAACGTGAATGGCTTCTAAATTTACTACTATACTAGCTGTAAACCAGGGCGGTGCTAGTCATCGTGGGAACGCATGAAGATATTAATCCTTTGTCTTAAAATGCAAGATGTTTTTTGACACTATATTTTGAGATGGGGGAGTAGATATACAGACACTTAAATATTTTAAATATTGGAAAAATCCAGTAATTCACCTATTAAATACTAGAATTGAAATCATTTAACATTTACTTACCAAATGGCAAAATGTCTGAGATTGGTTAGTTTGGAGAAGGACATAAGTAAATCATAGGCAAAATTCAGAAAAATAATCCAACTTGGAGCGTACACTACATCATACATTCACGTGTCATGGTCAAAGTGTATGGAAAAAAAATGCATTCTTGTATATGTTTGCAAAGTAGCATAAATATATTGAAATATAATTTTGGCTTTCATGTGAACTTTTGCACTCTAGAATGTATTGAAGGAGCCTCATTATTTTACTTAACCCCATTAGGTAGAAAAATAAACAAAAAATTGTTGATAATATAAAATAGTAGAGAAAAAAATGGTTTGCGCAGCAAGAACCTCAAAGATGAAAGAAAAAATAAACATAATTTATTAGCAGTCATTTGTTCATATTAACATTGCAAAGTAAATTTTCACCTATATATTATTAAAAAAACAATCAGGTAAAAACATTTGATCACGTGATGTTTAACACATGCACCACATTTAATGTCTTATGTTTTTGATTTACAAATGAGGAATTACAACCTTATTAGCAGGTACTATGATGACACCATCTTTACAAAACACCATGAATTATTAACTAAAAATCACGTAAACATTAACCACGAAACAGGAGAATGGGCACAATAAGAAAAAATACTAGGTGATTCCACATGTTCATTTGTTAGTCATCTGAAGTATATCCAATATAAGAATATTTGTCTACGAAAAGTAAAGTAGACATTAGTTTGTACTAACATAACGAAGCAGACAAACTATTTACCCATAGCATATAGATGCCCATAGTCGATAAAACATGATGATTTAAAATGTTTAAATGATATATGGAAAATGTCTTAGATAATTATAATCACTATATACTTATAAAATTCAAATTTTTTGACTCATTATTATAATTAAGTATCCACTCAAGGCATTTGCAAAAAAAAATGAATCATCTATCAAAACAAAATTTGAAAGGGCTATCTCTGGAAACTAAATGTATTTAAGTACATTTGGAATGCAAAAAAAATTTATTAACCATTTTTTCTAACAAAATAGTACACCACATAGACATTATCTTGTGAGGGGATTCCCTTACTTTTTAGGACAGTTATCATAACAGAGCTACAAAGAAAATTTTCTGCGGGGAAATAGTAACATATGCATATCTGAGGGGACAAAATAAAAAAAAATCCATCGAAGCCCTCCATTTTTCTCTAATTCACACTTCATTACAAGGTTAACCCCCCCCCCCTCTCTCTAGCACATAGAATATCTAGTTATACTCAAATCTTGAACCCATTGGCAAAATTTCCCGTTGTGCCCTTATCTATGTGCAACCTCAAGCATGTGATCCACCTCGACTTTTCGCACAACAAACTCACTAAAATATTTCCCGGCATCGCTCTACGCGTGCTCCTGGCTTCGGTTCCTTGATCTCTCCCATGACACCTTATATGGAGCGCTTCCTCACGACATTAGCTGGCTATCACCATTTATGAAGAAGCTCAACTTATATAATAACAACTTTAGTGGTGTTGTGCTGTTGGTGATAGCTGAGTTTTCGGCGCTTCAGGAGCAGCTTCTTGACACAAATGGCTTCACCGCCTAGGTTCTAGAGGGGATCTGGCAAAACCAAAAGCTTGAGATATTGTCCGAGAATGGGAATGGACTCACTAGAGGGGGCTACCTCATAACATCACAATGGTAAGTTTGGTGGAGATTGACCTGTCCTCCAACAAACTCAACAGCAACATATCCTAAGGATTGGGGACCCTCATGAAATTGACCAAGATTGCCCTACACTGGAACAGGTTCAGCGGAACCAACCCCAGAAGTGTTGGGCTCTTGCTGAACCTACAATGGCTCCAGTTGTGGAACAATATACTCTCGCTGGTGAGCCACTGCCTAAACTTGGGAAGCACTTGCCGCTATCGAATTTTGAGGTCCCCAACAACAACTTGTTGGCTCACTCCCGGGGCATTTACGTGCCAATGGGGAACTCTTCAACATAGCAGTCTAACAACAGCTTCTCTGACGAGCATCTGGAACTACCTGTCGCTGGACAACATCATGCTCTACAATAATAATCTCTTTGGGGAGTTCCTGTTAAATATATGTGTGTTCCTATTGCTCATTCAATGCTAATATCAGACAACAAACTCACTAGCTATTGTACAATCTTGGACCATCTCATAGTAAGACTATAAACAATGGCGGGGCTATGTGTATATCACAATGGGCAGGGGGCATTGGCCCCCAACCTTGCAAAGAAGTGTGAAGCAGGGGGAAATTGGCAGGCTTCGATGGGATTTTTGAAAAAAATTGGCTCCCTTAGATATGCATATTTTACTACTTCTCCCCACCAAACTTTCTCTCTAACTCCGTCAATGGCTACATTTAACATTCAAAGAGAACATAAACAACTAAAATATCATAGAACGTATAGTTGATACATTAAGGGTTTGTTTGGTTGCATTCTCATCTCAGCATAGTTGTTCCCTATTCGTGCATGCTCATCTCACCATCCCTCTTCATGCAGCTCCTAGCGTATTTGTGTCAAGCTAGTGCAGACTCATGCATCCTTCATACACTCTACGAAACACCTGAAAGTGGGTCGAGAAGGGAACTTTTGGACTCATGCACCCTTCATACACCCTTCCAAACACACCCTAAAACTAAAGAGCGAAGACATATCGGTGGGATGCAATCCTCACGCCACTTGTTTACATATTCCAAATATAGTAGTAAGAAATAATTTTGTATATAAACCCTAAACCTTAAGTAATCATCTATTCCTAAAATAGATATAACCCACTACCTAGTTTTTTTGTAAGTATGCAACCATGCCCCATATACACTTGTGCATCTCAATTGCAAATTGTTACATTTTTTCTAAGCATGCAACCATGCCACATTAGTAACTCATGCATGTGACCCGTAAGTTCAAGGTTCACGTTTTTGATAGAAAATGGCATTATATTAACTATAACATGTATCGAGAACACTCTTACATTTGTTTTTGCATGGTTTAGTTTTCGTTGTTTTTCTAGCAGCTATTAATACAATTATTTTAACAATGTTCCCATAGTAACATGGGAATATCGTCTAGTAATCAGAACAGCAATTATATATCCAACCATAGGTAGCCATTCAAAGCTAGCATTTACAATCATCAAAATTAGCTAGTAATTATCCATGGCTCGTGGTCAGTTCACAAAAACCAGGGGTGTCATCGCCACCAAGGTCGATCAGGAAGAGTGATGCCCACATATGGAGGTGGATATGGATGGATCAAAGGTGGCCGGGGGTCAGGCTTAGGTAATGGCCTCAGGCATTATCCTTCTGTCTGGACTGCATTGACGTCTACGACCTATTGAACTCAACCCGGGGCACCTAGTGTCAAGGTTGAATCCGGAGGATCTTGGGTAGGGTGTCTTGAGCTGGTAATCTTGGCTAGATGGCAACAGGACAAAGAGGGACACAAGGTTTTTACACAAGTTCAGGCCCTCTCGAAGAGGTAAAACTCTACATCCCGATTCTGTTGTATTGATTGTGGATGGGGTACAAAGCACAAGATGATCTACCTCGAGATCATATGTGAATAACTCTAAACCTATGACCTAAACCCGTTGGATTATATATATAGGCACCGGGGATACCCAGGGTTACATATAGGTCGGTTGCATCAATGATCAAATGTGTCTTGAAGTATGTGCCTACACTTCGGATGCTTCCATCTTGAGTACACTGTGGGGCATGCCAAACGTGGCCCACTTCTTGGTTGTCTAGGGTCCTCAACCCAGCCCATGATTGGGGGCCAACACGATTAGCATCCCCTAATCCATGAATATTGGGGAACACAGTATTTTAAAAAAATTCCTACAATCACGCAAGATCTATCTAGGAGATGCATAGCAACAAGAGGGGAGAGTGTGTCTACGTACCCTCGTAGACCAAAAGCGGAAGCGTTAAGTAAAGCGGTTGATGTAGTCGAACGTCTTCGTGATCCAACCGATCAAGTACCGAACGCACGACACCTCCGCGATCTGCACACGTTCAGCTCGGTGACGTCCCTCGTACTCTTGATCCAACTGAGGCCGAGGGTGAGTTCCGTCAGCACAATGGCGCGTTGACGGTGATGATGAAGTTACCGACGCAAGGCTTCGCGTAAGCACTACGACAATATGACCGAGGTGGAAAACTGTGGAGGAGGGCACCACACACGGCTAAAGATCAACTTGTGTGTCTCTGGGGTGCCCCCTCCCCCATATATAAAGGAGGGGGAGGAGGAGGGCCGGCCTCAAGGGGCGCGCCCAAGGGCGGGATTCCTACTCCTAGTAGGAGTAGGTTTCCCCCCTTTCCTAGTCCAAGTAAGAGAAGAAGGAAGAGGAAGAGGGAGAGAAGGAAAGGGGGGCCGCCCCCCAAACCCTAACCCATTTCAGATTGGGCTTGGGGGCGCGCGCCTCCACCTGGCCGCCGCCTCCTCTCTTCCACTAGGGCCCATGAAGGCCCATTAACCCCCCAGGGGTTTCTGTAACCCCCCGGTACTCAGGAAAATGCCCGAACCTATCTGAAACCTTTTCGGTGTCCAAACATAACCTTCCAATATATCAATCTTTATGTCTCGACCATTTCAAGACTCCTCATCATGTCTGTGATCTCATTCGGGACTCTGAACAATATTCGGTACATCAAGTCACATAACTCATAATACATATCATCATCAAACGTTAAGCGTGCGGACCCTGCGGGTTCGAGAACTATGTAGACATGACCGAGACTCATCTCCGGTCAATAACCAATAGCGGAACCTGGATGCTCATATTGGTTCCGACATATTCTACGAAGATCTTTATGGGTCAAACCGCATAACAACATACTTTGTTCCCTTTGTCATCGGTACGTTACTTTCCTGAGATTTGATCGTCGGTATCATTATACCTAGTTCAATCTCGTCACCGGCAAGTCTCTTTACTCGTTCAGTAATGCATCATCCCGCAACTAACTCATTAGTCACATGCTACCTCTTGAGCTTGCGTTGGTTTTCCCCGAAGAGGAAGGGATGATGCACCAAAGTAGCGTAAGTATTTCCTCAGTTCTTGAGAACCAAGGTATCAATCCAGTAGGAGGCCATGCTCAAGTCCCTCGTACCTACACAAAACGATAGCTACTCGCGACCAACGTGATTAGGGGTTGTCAATCCCTTCACGGTCACTTACGAGAGTGAGATCTGATAGATATAATATTTTTGGTATTTTTGGTATAAAGATGCAAAGTAAAAAGTGAAGGCAAAGTAAAAAAGAAAAACAAGATTAAAGTGACGGAGATTAATATGATGAGAATAGACCCGGGGGCCATAGGTTTCACTAGTGGCTTCTCTCAAGAGCATAAGTATTCTACGGTGGGTGAACAAATTACTGTTGAGCAATTGACAGAATTGAGCATAGTTATGAGAATATCTAGGCATGATCATGTATATAGGCATCACGTCCGTGACAAGTAGACCGAAACGATTCTGCATCTACTACTATTACTCCACTCATCGACCGCTATCCAGCATGCATCTAGAGTATTAAGTTAAAAACAGAGTAACGCCTTAAGCAAGATGACATGATGTAGAGAGATAAATTCATGCAATATGAAATAAACCCCATCTTGTTATCCTCGATGGCAACGATGCAATACGTTCCTTGCTGCCCCTTCTGTCACTGGGAAAGGACACCGCAAGATCGAACCCAAAGCTAAGCACTTCTCCCATGGCAAGAACTACCAATCTAGTTGGCCAAACCAAACGGATAATTCGAAGAGACTTGCAAAGATAACCAATCATACATAAAAGAATTCAGAGAAGATTCAAATATTATTCATAGATAGACTTGATCATAAACCCACAATTCATCTGTCTCAACAAACACACCGCAAAAAGAAGATTACATCGAATAGATCTCCACAAGAGAGGGGGAGAACTTTGTATTGAGATCCAAAAAGAGAGAAGAAGCCATCTAGCTACTAACTATGGACCCGAAGGTCTGAAATAAACTACTCACACTTCATCGGAGAGGCTATGATGATGTAGAAGCCCTCCGTGATGACGGCCCTCTCCGGCGGAGCTGCAGAACAGGCCCCAAGATGGGATCTCGTGGATACAGAAAGTTGCGGCGGTGGAATTAGGTTTTTGGCTCCCCTTCTGATCGTTTGGGGGTACGTAGGTATATATAGGAGGAAGGAGTACGTCGGTGGAGCTCCGAGGGGCCCACGAGGCAGGGGGGACACGCCCTAGGCGGGGGGGCGCCCCCCACCCTCGTGACCGCCTCTTTGACTCCTTGGAGTAGGGTCCAAGTCTCCTGGATCACGTTCGGTGAGAAAATCATGTTCCCAAAGGTTTTATTCCGTTTGGACTCCCTTTGATATTCCGTTTCTTCGAAACACTGAAATAGGCAAAGAAATAGCAATTCTAGGCTGGGCCTCCAGTTAATAGGTTAGTCCCAAAAATAATATAAAAGTGGAAAATAAAGCCCAATATAGTCCAAAACAGTAGATAATATAGCATGGAGCAATCAAAAATTATAGATACGTTCGAGACGTATCAGGCATCCCCAAGCTTTAATTCTTGCTCGTCCTCGAGTAGGTAAATGATAAAAACAGATTTTTGATGCGGAGTGCTACTTGGCATAATTTTAATGTAATTCTTCTTAATTGTGGTATGAATATTCAGATCCGAAAGATTCAAGATAAAGTTCATATTGACATAAAAATAATAATACTTCAAGCATACTAACTAAGCAATTATGTCTTCTCAAAATAACATGGCCAAAGAAAGTTCATCCCTACAAAATCATATAGTTTAGTCATGCTCCATTTTCGTCACACAAGAATGCTCTCATCATGCACAACCCCGATGACAAGCCAAGCAATTGTTTCATACTTTAGTAATCTTAAACCTATAAACTTTCACGCAATATATGAGCGCGAGCCATGGACATAGCACTATGGGTGGAATAGAATATGATGGGGGTTATGTGGAGAAGAACAAAAAGGAGAAAGTCTCACATCAACGAGGCTAATCAATGGCTATGGAGATGCCCATCGATTGATGTTAATGCAAGGAGTAGGGATTGCCATGCAACGGATGCACTAGAGCTATAAATGTATAAAGCTCAACAAAAGAAACTAAGTGGGTGTGCATCCAACTTGCTTGCTCACGAAGACCTAGGGCACTTGAGGAGGCCCATTGTTGGAATATACAAGCCAAGTTCTATAATGAAAAATTCCCACTAGTATATGAAAGTGACAAACAACAGACTATCTATCATGAAGATTATGGTGCTACTTTGAAGCACAAGTGTGGCAAAGGATAGTAGCATTGTCCCTTTTTTTATTTGGCCTTTTTTGGACTCTCTCTTTTTTATTGGAACAATGCTCTATGAATGATGGTCATCACACTTCTATTTACTTACAACTCAAGAATTATAACTCGATACTTAGAACAAGATATGACTCTATATGAATGCCTCCGGCGGTGTACCGGGATATGCAATGAACCAAAAGTGACATGTATGAAAGAATTATGAATGGTGGCTTTGCCACAAATACTATGTCAACTACATGATCATGCTAAGCAATATGACAATGATGAATGTGTCATGATAAACGAATGGTGGAAAGTTGCATGGCAATATATCTCGGAATGGCTATGGAAATGCCATAATAGGTAGGTATGGTGGCTGTTTTGAGGAAGATATAAGGAGGTTTATGTGTGAAAGAGCGTATCATATCACGGTTTGGATGCACGGCGAAGTTTGCACCAACTCTCAGGTGAGAAAGGGCAATGCACGGTACCGAAGAGGCTAGCAATGGAAGGGTGAGAGTGCGTATAATCCATGGACTCAACATTAGTCATAAAGAACTCACATACTTATTGCAAAAATCTATAGTCATCGAAAAAACAATGCTCCTAGGGGGATAGATTGGTAGGAAAAGACCATCGCTCGTCCCCGACCGCCACTCATAAGGAGGACAATCAAATAACACCTCATGTTTCAAATTTGTTACATAATGTTTACCATACGTGCATGCTACGGGACTTGCAAACTTCAACACAAGATTTCTCAAATTCACAACTACTCAACTAGCACGACTTTGATATTATTACCTCCATATCTCAAAACAATCATCAAGCATCAAACTTCTCTTAGTATTCAAAACACTCATAAGAATTTTTTTACTAATCTTGAATACCTAGCATATTAGGATTATTTAAGCAAATTACCATGCTATTTAAGACTCTCAAAATAATCTAAGTGAAGCATGAGAGATCAATAGTTTCTATAAAACAAATCCACCACCGTGCTCTAAAAGATATAAGTGAAGTACTAGAGCAAAACTATATAAATCAAAAGATATAAGTGAAGCACATAGAGTATTCTAACAAATTCCAAATCATGTATGGCTCTCTCAAAAGGTGTGTACAGCAAGGATGATTGTGGAAAAAAAGCAAAGACTCAAATCATACAAGACGCTCCAAGCAAAACACATATCATGTGGTGAATAAAAATATAGCTCCAAGTAAAGTTACCGATAGAAGTAGACGAAAGAGGGGATGCCTTCCGGGAATCCCCAAGCTTTGGCTTTTAGGTGTCCTTAGATTATCTTGGGGGTGCCATGGGCATCCCCAAGCTTAGGCTCTTGCCACTCCTTGTTCCATAATCCATCAAATTTACCCAAAACTTGAAAACTTCACAACACAAAACTTAAAGTAGAAAATCTCGTGAGCTCCGTTAGCGAAAGAAAACAAAAGACCACTTCAAGGTACTGTAATGAACTCATTCTTTATTTATATTGGTGTTAAAGCTACTGTATTCCAACTTCTCTATGGTTTAAACTATTTTACTAGCCATAGATTCATCAAAATAAGCAAACAACACACGAAAAACAGAATCTGTCAAAAACAGAACAGTCTGTAGTAATCTGTAGCTAGCGCAATCTGGACCCAAAAATTCTAAAATAAATTTCTGGACGTGAGGAATTTATCTATTAATCATCTAAAAAAGAATTAACTAAATAGAAATTTCCAAATAAAAATGGCAGCAGTTCTCGTGAGCGCTAAAGTTTCTGTTTTTTACAGCAAGATATCAAGACTTTCCCCAAGTCTTCCCAATGGTTCTACTTGGCACAAACATTAATTAAACACAAAAAACACAACCAAAACAGAGGCTATATAAATTATTTATTACCAAACAGGAGCAAAAATCAAGGAATAAAAATAAAATTGGGTTTCCTCCCAACAAGCGCTATCGTTTAACGCCCCTAGCTAGGCATAAAAAGCAAGGATAGATCTAGGTATTGCCATCTTTGGTAGGCAATCCATAAGTGACTCTCATAATAGATTCATAAGGTAATTTAATTTAATTTCTAGGAAAGTGTTCCATGCCTTTCCTTAACGGAAATTGGAATCTAATATTTCCTTCCTTCATATCAATAATTGCACCAATCGTTCTAAGGAAAGGTCTACCAAGAATAATAGGACATGAAGGATTGCAATCTATGTCAAGAACAATAAAATCTACAGGCACATAATTCCTATTTGCAACAATAAGAACATCATTAATTCTTCCCATAGGTTTCTTAATAGTGGAATCCGCAAGGTGCAAGTTTAGAGAGCAATCATCAAAATCACGGAAACCTAACAAATCACACAAAGTCTTTGGAATCGTGGAAACACTAGCACCCAAATCACACAAAGCATAGCATTCATGATCTTTAATCTTAATTTTAATAGTTGGTTCCCACTCATCATAAATTTTTCTATGGATAGAAACTTCCAATTCAAGTTTTTCTTCATAAGATTGCATCAAGGCATCAACGATATGTTTAGTAAATGCTTTATCTTGACTATAAGCATGAGGAGAATTTAGCAAGGATTGCAACAAGGAAATATGTAACATCCCAAAATTCTAAATTTTGGAATGTTATATTAAATAAATAGTTTTGATTGTTTGTTTGATTGTTGTGTGAATGATTGTGTGAAATTGAGTGGCGTTTTGAAAGTTCAGAGGCATTTGAGTTTTGCTTGAATTTGGATTCAAATTGGCATTTGACTTTCAGTTCAAAAATCCCTGACAAATACTTGTTCAAAAGTAAGAGAGGAGTTAAAATGACACTCCAAAAATGTCAGAAGAAAATAATGCCAAAAGTTTGAATTCAAATTTGGTTTTATTTGGAATTTTCTAAAAAAATGCTTTTATAAAGTTTTATTTTCTCCTCTGAAAAATAGTTCATCTTTTAGAATTTATTTTTCTGGGAATTTTGATATATATATATATATGTCCTATACAAAAGTATTTTTATTTTCTCCCTATATATATATTCTCTTTCTGACTTTATTTCAAAAAAAACGCCTTAGCCGGGCGCCAGGCAGCAAGCCCAGCCACCCGGGCCGCAGCCCACTAGCCAGGCGCCAGCCGGCCGCCCACGGAGGACACCACCAGCGCCGCTCCCCACGCTCGTTCAATCTCTCTCACGTAACTCCCTCTCCCTCATGTAACTCTCTCTCTCTCTCTTCTCTCTCTCTTCTTTTTTCTTTTTTTCCTCTGACTGCTGGACCCCACCGCGTTATCTCCTTCCAACCAAACAACCTGCGCCGCATATCTCGCTTCGCCGCCTCACGCACGCCTGCGTCCGCGCCCTCGCAAAACCCTAGCTAAATTCTCCCCCTCGCCCAAGTAACACGTCCTATAAGTACACCTACCCATCCTCTCGTGATCCCCTTCAAAAACCCTCTCTAAAACCCTCCACCGCCGCCGCCAACTCCATCCTGATCTCGTTCTGCTCCCCGCCGTTCATTGTCGCACCCAACGCCGGTGAGCACCCCTTCGACCCCTCCTTCCATCCATGCACTGTCGTCCCCAGGCGCAACTCCCTTGACATGTTTTTTTCCCTCTCTTGTCAACTACAGGGGGCAAACCGAGCTCGTACGCCGGACCACCGGAGCTGCAGAGCGCCCAACCACTGTCACCATCGACCTGCTCGTTTCCGTCATCTCCAAGGGCGAACTCCACCACCCCGCGACGCCCTCACTTTACCGCATCCATTCAGCCACTCCACCGACGCCCGCGACCACCGGAATCGCCGCCCCGTTCGACGCAGAACGCCACTCCGTCGCCCCTGTACATCATCAATGTCGCTGTAAGCCACCTTCCCCTTCATCCATTAGATCAATATCCAACGCTCCAGATTAGATCTAGCCAAGTGTTAGGTTTTTTTTAGTAGATCGGTTTAGTTACGGTTTATTCTCGGTTTAGTTAGATTAGATGTAACCGGTCGTTTTATTTGTTAGCCCGTATGAGTTTTATTTTTTTTCTGCCCGAGCATTAGATAGCTACAGATCGCACCTCCAAGCCCGGTAGCGCATGTTTTCTTTTTGGTTTTATTTTTCGTCCCTATTTTTCTAAAATAGAAAGTTTCAATCTTGTAAAATATGTTTCTCTTAAGTTATTTAATATTTTTAGTTGATTCTTTTTGCTCTAGTTTCCAAATTTCCTAAAGATTCTGTAGAAAATAGTTCCGGCCATGTTTTAGTTTTAAAAAATTGTTTTATATTAGTTTTAGTCAGATTAGTATTTCTGCTATAATATGAGCTAGAATTAATATTTTAGGCGATTATTTTTGTCGCTGCTTTGTTTTGACCTTGCCTAGAAGTAGGATTACATTGGGTATTTATAGATTTTATTAATATTAGTTTTTCTCGAAAACAACACTGCGCTAGTTATTTTTAACTTGCCGCTGTTTTCTGTTATTTTAATTATTTTAAAATTTATTTTCGCCTATTTTATACTTTATTTCAGGTTTGTTTCTGTAGTTATAGAGGGTGAACTTTTATTTACAGAAAAATAAAATGTTTTATTTCTTTTTCTTACTAGTTTTGTTTTAAGCATAATTAGAGTTTTAATTTAGCTTTTTATGCGTTTCCTTTTGCTAGTAAAACTTTATGAAAAATACTTTCTGTTAACTTAGTTTATTTAAATTTTATTTCATATTAAAATTATTAGTTTAGTATTTTCTTTGTTAAGTTTTACTTAGGACAAAACTATTTATGTGTTATGTGATTTTTCTTTAGTAGTTTCGTCGTGTAGTTTTCCTTGGTTTTTATTTGGTATCCCTTGTTGGTTTGCATTTTATTTGTTGATGAGTGTTAGAATTGCTTGCTAGTATGTTTGCTTATATGAATGCTATGTTTGACTATATAGATTTTCAACGAAGTGACGAATAGTTCTACTAAGTCATTATTCTGAGAGCGTTGTTATCTTCATCAAGTAATACCAGGCAAGTTCACTTTGACCATGTTTTCCATACCTATGTTTATTTCCATGTAGTAGCACCCTTTCAACAATCTCTCCAGTAGTGTTATTGAATCTTGTAGTTGAGTAGAATGCATGAGGTAGAAACCCATCTCCCAGTTACCAAACCCGGGACGTTATATAGTTTTAATGCTACGCTATAGTAGACGGGGTTTGGTATGAGTGCATGAGAGTGGTGTGAAGAAGGAGGACCCTACGTCAATGGTGACAACTTCATGATGGCACCGGCAAGGACTGCATCTTCCGGACTCCTCAAGACTTCGAGACTCGAGACAAGAATTCAATACACACTACTGGGTGAAGGGCGGTTGACGGGCACCCTGGAGAAACCAGTGGTTGGCCGGGATGCATGGAGAAGCGCCATGACATCTTGGGGAAAGCTTCACCCAGACTCAAAGAGACGGAAGAATACTTCATGCCCGGAAGCTTACCTATGCAACCGCAAGTCACTATGGGCTCTGGCTTGGTTGACCTTAGTTGTGATTCTGGCTGGGACGGTGCTACCAGATGTAGAACTACGGTAGGATTGGATGAGCACCGGACAGTGGTCAGAGGAACTCTTCGGAAGACCATGTTTCGGTCATCTTGTTCTCAAACACCCTGAAGTGCGAGAATGTAAAGAGAGGGATCGAATCTTGCGGGTAAAGTGTACAAACCTCTGTAGAGGGTTTAAACCTAATCGATTAGCTGTGTCCCCGGTTACGGACAATTTGAGCCTCTGGACTTGGATCTATCTCGGAACTCTCAACACCGGACTGATAACATAATTGTGGGCAACTTATGATGATTTGGGTCTGAGATATCGGTTGGCGGAACCATGTCATGACAGAAAACTCTGTAGTACAGACTCCTGATATTCCTTTGTTGTAGGGAAAATAAAACCAGCTTTTACGCAAAAAACATTAGACACAGAGCCACAAGGCCATATTGCATATAGAATAGTTTTATCATCTTCTTTCTCATATTGTGATCTTGCCGGTACATTCAATGTACTGACGTACACGGCTGCAACGTCTCATGTTGCAGATATGTTCCTTCCGATGAGTAAGAGTACGGTACAGGGTTATGGTCTACACTCAACCTGCCGATGGCGTTGATGGGACTCCACACCCGATTGTTTTTTTTTGCTGAGACTTATGAGGTATATATATCAGTTTTACATTATTTATACATGTTATTGCACTTTGATATATACATTGATGTACTGTGTGTGCCAGCATACCGATCCAGGGATGGTCCAGGGATGGCACAGATACACAGAGGCTTGACCGTCTGAGGTCGGGTCGCTACAGATATGGTATCAGAGCACATGTTGACTGTAGGACGTGACCCTAAAAATCGGAAAGCCCCTAGGACAGGATATCTATAAAACTTTGTTTAAAAAAATCTTACTTCTCATCTTTTCTGATATTACCACAAATTCCCTTTTACCTTGGATAGTTAGAATATACCCTTTTCCCTTTTGACCACATGGAGGATCAACTGAATCCGCTACAAGAAGGACAAGATTTTGGATAACTGATGGCCTCATCGGTGTAAAGAAGATTTCACCATGCGTTGGAAGAATTGTAGCTGCAACAACAGAAGACTCCGAAGACTTGAAGAATTGGAAAACTCTGAAGATTTATTTGACCCTTAGAAGACCAAAACCCCTGTTATATACTTACATTAGATGCAACGATTTGTGAGCTGTCATTTGATTGATGTTTTTCCGACAGCCAGAAAATAAACCCCATTTTTAAACTATTGTTTGTATTGTGTGTATATCCCTCCATTCTTCTCTCTTATCTCACCCTAAAACCCTTGGACCAAGTAGATGATGAATGAAGTTGGACTGGTATTCTCTGGACTGAAAACCCAGCCGGAGGCAGAGCTATGGATTCAGAACATGGAGGACCACTTTGGGAAAAAATTGGTTTCAAGGAAGAATGAAGTATCATACGTTCTTCAGTACTTTGAAGGAAGTGCTGCAACATGGTGGCAGATACGTTCTTCAGTACAGGGATGGAATGGAGCAAGGACTTGGGAAGAATTCAAGAGGACTCTGACAAGATCCCGTCTTATCCGGAAGCACCATGATACCCCAAGAAATAAACCTTGTGCCTGCAAGATTTGCAGAGAAATAGGACACACCCAGGAGGAACACAAGGATGGATGCCCTCATTGTGAGGAGAAACACCTAACTGAGGAATGCCCAACTAGTCAGGTGACTTGTTTCTTGTGTGAAGGAACCACCCACTACCCAGCTCAGTGTCACATTTACCCCACGGTGCAACAAACTATTCAGAAGCAGGAAGAAGGAATGAAAGAAGCCCTCCTAGAAGTTATGGAAGAACCTGTGATTAAGGAAAGTGTTGAAGACCCTGATGGAGAAAGCCTCAACAGATTTTACTCCAATGCCTGTTATTCATGTGGAGAAGAAGGACATTTTCACAGTATTGCACCAAGGAAAGAAAAGAGTATCTGGGATACTTCCCAACAGAAGCAGTGGAGTTTGATCCACAGGGAATAGAATGTTTGATCAGAACAAAGAAAACCAGGAAGAGAAAACAAAGACACCCTCAGAACAACCCAATTTCTACAAAGAGGGACAAGAGTCATATTACCTGTTTTGAATGTAAGGATGTCGGGCATTATGCCAATGATTGTCTCGAAAGGAATCAAGGAACTCAAGGAGCAGACACCATCACCAAGAAGCCTCGAGACATGCCGGAAGTTATTTGTTTCCGTTGCAAGGAAGCAGGACATTTTGCTAGGGATTGTACAAATCATGAGAAACCTGGAGCTGAGTAGTGGAGATGTTGATATCAGTAATAAGGGTAGTATGGAAAACACTTTTTCATGAGAATGCGGGGTTGAGTTATGTAATAGATTACTCAGATATTGTAATAATTCATGACTCAATAAAGTTGATATGTCATATGCTGAAAGGCTTTAAGGAGTTGTTATGTTTTATCTTGGAAATTAATATTCTGGGTGAACATGGAAGAAAATGAGTTGTGATGCATAAACTAGATTTTGGAAATTGAGTTTGAAGTTTTGTTTGGATGATATGAATGTGTACCCAAGGAGATATGTACCTTATTCTGAGCACCATTTTGTTTTACAACTGCAGATGACGACCCTTTATGAGTCTTTCCTTAAGGGCCCGGAAACGATCATGACCCTGACAAGTGATCATGATTACCCGAAGATCCTGAAGGACATGATGAAGCATATTCACCTTGAAGGAGATGCAGTCTACAAAGGCTACCCCTTCATGCAAAAGGGAGTGGAACTTTGGTATGTGGAGGTACACCTCCACCGTATGAAAGGAGTTTGCCCAAAGACGATGGGGCAGTACTTTTTCATCTCACGTGTACCACAAGAAACTTTCTTCGACGCTGTTCGTGAAGCAGCCATGGAAGCCATACACCAGATCAGAGAAATACTTGAAGCAAGATTCCGTTATACTCAGGAATATCGAAGAGAAGTGCATGTAGAGATGATGGAGATGAAGCTCAAGGCCACCATGATGAAACAGAAGATTGAAGATTTCAAGGAGCATGTCGCCCAATTCTAGTGGGACTGAAGGATTCTCAAGGAGGAAAAATGAATAAAGTGGGAAGTAATGCTTGACCATACCAAACCATGTGGGTGGCAGCATTTGTAATAAAGTACTTTTTTGGAATTTGAATTTATGAAAAATGGTTAAGGAGGTAATAAAAGATTTGATATGAAAATAATATGATTTATGGATGAACTAGTGCATTTCTTTAAGTGTGGTAGTACTTCGTAAAGCCACAGAATCAATGAAGAAAGAAAGGTGTTGTTCATGACGGTCCATAGAAGGGAGCTGGACCAAATAAGTTGGAGTTTTGTATGATCGTCACCACAAGGGTATGAGGGAAGAAGTACTATTGGATTTAAAGAAGATGTAATATTGGAATATGGAATGATAATCCTCAAATAGATGAGTTAAAATTGTACAAGAGTTGAAGTGGGCCATAACCCTCAGGCCCAGGAGTTAATAAGAAGCAAGCACACTCTTGCTGAAGGAAGATATTTTGGAAGAAAACTCTGAGATAACCAGCCAACATTTTTAGGAAGATACGAAAACCCAAGAGTTGTGAAGAAACGTTAGATGTCTTGTTCACCTTGTAGAAGCAATGGATTTATTCAAACTCAGTTCGTTGACAAGAGAAATTCTGCAATGCTTGTGAGTATGCCCAAGTGTTAGAATACATGATTCGATGTCTGCATATGTAGTAATGGTTCAAGTACGGGATGGATTGGCCCCCATACCGGATACTTCTATCATGAACTATCATATGTTGATGGAAAATCAGAGAGCCTTGAAAACCCTAGAAGAGTGTCGACACGATAAGCCAAAACCATTGAATGGTAGGATGATTGATCCATGTACCAGGCACCCGTTGCCAATCGTAGGACATACGGTGAGATTTAGCCTAGACACATTTTCTGCAGGAGAAACCATTAATTGTTGACCACCATGAGATTTTCGATAGTTGTCTAGTACTGGCGACAGACCCGTCAGCTGAGAAGACTCATCCTCGGAAGAACCTCACCATGATTGAGATGACACAAGATTTTGAGAAAAAGGGGTTATGCCCTTATTGGAAGAGCACCAGTAAAAGAGTTATTCCGGAGAATATAAGAAGACCGACACCATCAACCCAAAGGAATGGAGTACATGAGATTTGTTGGGATCATAGCCCCGCTTTTAAGTGTGGTAGCACCCCAGACCTTCCCGGTCAATGGATTTGCCGGAAGACCCCCAAACCCTAACCTTCTCTGTCTAGCCTCTTCAAATCTCGAGGACGAGATTCATTTTAAGTGTGGTAGGTTTGTAACATCCCAAAATTCTAAATTTTGGAATGTTATATTAAATAAATAGTTTTGATTGTTTGTTTGATTGTTGTGTGAATGATTGTGTGAAATTGAGCGGCGTTTGGAAATTTCAGAGGCATTTGAGTTTTGCTTGAATTTGGATTCAAATTGGCATTTGACTTTCAGTTCAAAAATCCCTGACAAATACTTGTTCAAAAGTAAGAGAGGAGTTAAAATGACACTCCAAAAATGTCAGAAGAAAATAATGCCAAAAGTTTGAATTCAAATTTGGTTTTATTTGGAATTTTCTAAAAAAATGCTTTTATAAAGTTTTATTTTCGCCTCTGAAAAAATAGTTCATCTTTTAAACTTTATTTTTCTGGGAATTTTGATATATATATGTCCTATAGAAAAGTATTTTTATTTTCTCCCTATATATATATATTCTCTTTCTGACTTTATTTTCAAAAAAACGCCTTATCCGGGCACCAGGCCGCAGCCCAGCCACCCGGGCCGCAGCCCACTAGCCAGGCGCCAGCCAGCCGCCCACGGAGGACACCACCAGCGCCGCTCCCAACGCTCGTTCAATCTCTCTCACGTAACCCCCTCTCCCTCACGTAACTCTCTCTCTCTCTCTTGTCTCTCCCTTCTTTTTTCTTTTTTTCCTCTGACTGCTAGACCCCACCACGTTATCTCCTTCCTCCCGAACAACCTGCGCCGCGTATCTCGCTTCGCCGCCTCGCGCACGTCTGCGTCCGCGCCCTCGCAAAACCCTAGCTAAATTCTTCCCCTCGCCCAAGTAACACGTCCTATAAGTACCCCTACCCATCCTCTCGTGATCCCCTTCAAAAACCCTCTCTAAAACCCTCCACCGCCGCCGCCAACTCCATCACGATCTCATTCTGCTCCCCGCCGTTCATTGCTGCACCCAACGCCGGTGAGCACCCCTTCGACCCCTCCTTCCATCCATGCACTGTCATCACCCAGGCGCACTCCCTTGACATGTTTTTTCCCTCTCTTGTCAACTACAGGGGGCAAACCGAGCTCGTACGCCGACCACCGGAGCTGCAGAGCGCCCAACCACTGTCACCATCGACCTGCTCGTTTCCGTCATCTCCAAGGGCGAACTCCACCACCCCGCGACGCCCTCACTTTACCGCATCCATTCAGCCACTCCACCGACGCCCGCGACCACCGGAATCGCCGCCCCGTTCGACGCAGAACGCCACTCCGTCGCCCCTGTACATCATCAATGTCGCTGTAAGCCACCTTCCCCTTCATCCATTAGATCAATATCCAACGCTCCAGATTAGATCTAGCCAAGTGTTAGGTTTTTTTTAGTAGATCGGTTTAGTTACGGTTTATTCTCGGTTTAGTTAGATTAGATGTAACCGGTCGTTTTATTTGTTAGCCCGTATGAGTTTTATTTTTTT
>NW_024111893.1:0-22270 GCF_003073215.2 Triticum urartu | reverse complement strand
GTTCCTGGGCACAGGGATTGACGCACCGTTCGCCGCGCCTCATGGGGGAGCTTAGACTCCTGAAGTCTCATGTGGTCCTGGCTGCTGAGCAAGGCCCACATCGGCCGGGAGTGGTGCTGAAGCGGAGCAATTCGCGCCGACGAACTCCCTCACCACCATAGGCGCAGTCACGCCAAGGTCTTTGAGCCATCTCAACCTCAGCCAGACGGGGACAAGGCGGATCGGCGAGCCTCCGGTGGCACCAACCGGAGTTAGGAATGGCGGGCTCACGGAGAAGAGAGCAGGGGGCTGAGCACTCCGGCGTCAACAAACACCCACCGTGTCCGGAACCCGCTCGTGGATGGTGGAAGCTCGAAGTCAAATCCGGTCGCCGCCACGGCCTGAAAGCTCAGGCACCCGGAGCTCTGCCTAGGATCAATCAGGTGCAGCGAGAAGAAGTGGCGGAAAGAGCCACGGAAGGAGCAATGCCGACCATGGCCTCGCAAACGAAGGCGAAGACGGCAAGCAGGGTCACGGATTGGGGATCAAGGTGCAGCATGTGGATCTGATAATGGGAAAGCACTGCGTTGAGGAAGGCGGAGAAAGGAGGGACCAAGCCGGCCCAGAGGGCGTCGATGAAGAAGGGGACCTCAGTGGTCGTCCGGTCAATGCGAGCACGGGAAGCAGGCCAAGCCACCGTCTCTCCCCACTCGTTGAAGCTGGATGCGAGCATGGGACGCACCTTGCCCATGGCCTCATCGTTGAGCACCCGCGATCGGCCTACTGCGGGCTCGCGGCCGGGGGCGCACTAGCGAAGACAAAGGCTTCTTCCCCTTATCCGCTTCATGCGTCGGCGCCATGGCGATGGGGCGAGCAGAGCTAAGGTCAGAGTTGGAAAGAGGAGCAGAGTCTGGGGAAGCAGGAATTGGAGGAGAATGGTGCAAGCGATGGAAGAATAACCGTGTAGACCGCGGTGGACGTTTAGCCAGGCGGGTATCAAGGCAGCGTGGGGAAGCAGGAGACACCCACGTCCAATCAACCGCCACGTTGACCGAGGCCGCAGGCTATTGGGGCCCGCGGCGCTCCGCACTTGACCCTTGGCTTCGCCTCGAAGCCAAGCCCGAGCGCCTTGGGCCCGGGGGCTACTGTCGGCGTCTGGGAACGGGGGTCCCCAGACTTGCCTGCCTGCGGCCCACGGCGTGGCTTTGCTGGCAGGCCTGTACGACCCATCTTCATCAACAAGGAATCAAGACCCTCGCGAGGGGCCAAGCCTCGCGAGGCGGACGACACAAGACCTCCTCAGGAGCGGCCTCACCAGGCTGGCTCGTGAGGGGCGGAGAGTTCAAGGTCGGGCAAACCTCGCGAGGTTCTCGTGACGTGAGCCATGAGATCGAGACCAGGCGGGCGCCAGCGCACGTAGCGTCCTGTTTCCTCTTTGGTGCTAGGGGCAAGCGCAGGCGCGGAGTACCTCGATGCAGTAAAGATGCTTTCCATATTGTGCAGGGACGAGATCCAATGAGCAGGGGAAGGACGGCCAAGGTTATGTTTGGGTGCACGCAGGAGCCCAGGGATCGGGGTTCTACCGAATCAGAACCTTAGCAGACGTCGAGAAGACCGAGAGCTTATTGTGAGGATAGCTCTGTGACTAGTGGTCGTCCCCTTTCAAATGTTGGCCCGTCTGTTGGCTCCGTTCCAACTCAATATTTGGGGAGGGACCAGGGCCTATCTTAATTAGGAATTTAGACTAGCCACCCTACCGTAACTAGGAGAAGGGAAGAGGGATGGTCAAGAACAAGAACACCCTAAGAACCGCATCCTGCACACAACAAATCCTGGTCCAACCATCAAGGAGTCTCTCCCCTTTGTTGAGTGTCTGTTTCATGTTGGCTGTGGTTATGATACCTCAGCCCCAGGAGGAGGGCAATCCAACCACACCACATCTGGGCGTAGAGGGAGTACAGTTCCACATTGGTGGCCGCCGGAAAACCAGTATAAAGGTCTTGTGTCCTTTGTTTGCGAGTTCACACCTGAGGTTAGTTTCATGGAGATTAGGCTATAGTTTAGTGCATATCGATATTGTGGAGAGATCTTCGTCCTGCACGGCATCGCACACCACGACATTGAACCTTAAAGGGTTAGCTTGCCGAACACGTGAACCGAGAAAGGGGTCCAGAGCAACGAGATTAAGTATTGCGTCTGTTACCAGAATAGATCACTAGGAGGTGGCCCGTGAATTACATACAAGGCCACGCAGCGCGAGGAATAACTTGGAAAGGGGGTGTACAGGAGAGTCAGGTTTCGATCCTGTGGAACTGTGGGTTATGGGCCCACCATGTGGGTTAAAAGTAGAAAGGGCGGTGATCTTGCACAGTCATGTAAGCAAGGCATGTCAGAGGATAGCCTATCATTATGTCGGCAACAACGTCGGTACCAAGGGCGAGGGATGAAGAGAACCATCTTCCTGCTCGTTGAACGAGGCGGACCAATAGGTAAAGTTCTCGTCCATCGGTGGCTACCAGAATTTATCCACAATAGTAACAGGGTCTTGCTGATAGAATTGTACACAAGGTGTTTACATAAGCAGGAGAATATTACTGCTTAGATCATATAGATCACAAGAAAGGTTAAACCAAACAATGGAAAGGAAAATTGATGATTATCAGATTAAACAGAACAATGGAAAGGAAAATGTGTTTAAACACATATTTCAGGGGTATATCCTTCCCAAGGACAAGCAGAGCATGATATCCATGACAGGATATAATGTAGAAAACCCTTTAGGTAAGGGAGAGAATTTCATGACATTACCCATACAACGGTGTTTGGATAATTGAGCAAGAAAACATTTAGCAATTGCTTCAAATGTTCTTTGTTGAAAATCGGAGTACCACAGACATGCTTCGAGATAGCATTGACATGGTCAAGCAAAGATAGGACTTTGGATACACAAAGGATCCATCAGGAACAACTTAAGAATAAGTCTTACAATTTCCTCATGGAAGAATGGATAACCTTGCTAATAAGGAAACTATAACAGTAGGTCATCCGGCCAGGTGTGCTAGGCATGACATCACCTTACCGGGTCATAAAAGACCAGTGTTATAACTCTTGGAAAATGTTCCAACCATCATATCTGACCGAGATTCAGATCTGATTGGTGTCAGGATACCTCAGACTGGGATGCCTGAGAAGAAAAGGGTGCAACTCAAATTGACGAGATGACATTGTAAGATTCTCGGGAATTAACTATGGAAGCGAGTTCCGAAACAAAAGTTCATCATTAAACCAAGGAGAGAATGAGGAGGTGGCTGATTGAACTCTTAGCGACAATTTTCCATCGAGATTTCCAAGATGGAGTACAATTATGTCGTCGTTGTACGGGCACCAGGTAGCGCTGAAATAGTGTCGAGATCCCTAACAATGCCTACACAAAACTGTTATAATAACCTGTACGTGCTCTATGAGAAAACATCCCATTCTATTCTACAGTTATGCATTGGCTGATTATTGTTTTGTTGTTAGTCTGACCGGTGAGGCATGCCGGCCGATAGTAAATCCGGGTCTCCCTTCTGATGTCATGACATCAGATGGTGCGGTCTTTAGAATGGCGAGATTCACGTGAAGCCCATATGTAGTCTATCAGTGTGGACTCGGGTCCCGACTCTGCTGGACCAGTGTTTTATTGAGCATTACGAAGAGCAGACTGTATGGTGTGTTGACGGAGAGCTGTGTGAATGCGGCAGCACAATTCATGTATGGTCAATTGTTGTGTGTTTCATGTTGTGAGCAGTAGACTATGACTACGGGGACAGTTATGAGATGATGGGGAATGGTGGAAGTATAACTGTGGTTAGCTCTAAGGAAGTTCTTAACCTGGTGATGAAATCTCCATGACTTCTTGATGTTAAATAGATGGTGAGTAGATTTGCTCACAGGTAGAACACAGACGAAGTAGGTAGATAGAGAGGATAGGTGCTCTCAGAGCGCGAGCAGCAAGCGCAGAACAAATGCTTTGTTGTTGAGGGAAGGCAATACGGGTCTGTCGCAGATGGTAATTGCCCATGCGGTGACGGAAGAGATAGGGGTTTACCCATGCAAGGAGTGTGCGAGTAGAGTGCTATTTATTGGAAGTAGCTTCAGAATGTGATGATGATCATCGACTTCATTTTGTCGAGAGAGTTCAAATAGAAGATGTATCCGATTCAGGCTTCGATGACATTCAGTCAAAATGAGAGTGATGAAAGCAGCAGATAAAGGTTATGCGGATACCGGCGGCAACGTTTCGACAAAAATGCAAAGCTCACGCTTCCGCCTTTCAAGTTGAATGATATGACGAGCCTCGCGAGATTCAACTCGATGAGGCCATTGCTCAATCGTTCGAAGCAGCTGTGGCGTCCGGTAATAAGTAGCAGGAAGTATAGGTAAGATCATTCGATGATTAATTAGCTCTAAACAGAAAGAAGTGGTGCATATTGTTGTTGGCGGTTGCTTTCAAAACTGTTCGTAAGCGAAGAGAAGAATACTAAGAGTTCTGTGAGATTGTAGGTAACGGAAACGTTTCAGCTGTAATCGGCTGTCACTTGAAGTGGTTTAACTACTCAGAACATATGGTGGAAAATCTAGAATCGGTGAGAAAAGTAATACAAGTGGAGAAGAACTCATAAGGAAGCAGAGCGAATAGTCTTGATGATTCTCTTGAGATATCGCGGGGTAATATCTACTGTAAGGAGGCAACGAAATAGGGGTTGCAGGAGATGTATTTATCTGCAAAAGGCAAGTGCTTTGACTTGTCTGAGAAATGGAATCGAAGGAGAACAAAATGGTCGAAACCACATATGTAAATTATCAAACCACAGATACAAGATGAACTTATAACAAGGGGGTAATTAATTTTTTTTACGAGAAGCTTCCATGATAAGATCTGCATTCTGTCCATGGGCATGACCTCTAAGGATGGCAATGGGTCGGGTTTGGATCGGGTTGAACAATATCAAATCCATATCCATATCCATGAAGGCAGTCCCAGCCCATCCATGAAATATCCATGGGCGAAAAATTGTGACCATGTCCAAATCCGATGGATATCCATACCCATTGGATATCCATCGGGTCCTCTCAAGACCTATACATAAGACATAACTCATTGCACAATGTGCACTCTGCATTGGCGTGCTCACTCCCTGCCGTGCAGTCATAGCCCTTGCATTGTCCCACTGCTGCGGCCATGCATCAATGCGTGTGTGGAAAAGCGAAGACGGAGGGGTCAAGGAGATATGGAGCTGGGTTGTCGCAGGCCAGTAGTGGCTGCTGCAGCGATCCACCTTACGTGGGGGTAGCGGCTGGCAGCGGCGGCCACCTCTAGGGCTATGAGAGGAGTAACTCAAGGAGATGGCACCGATTCTCAACAACAAGTCATTTAATTAGTGTAGATAATAGGATGAGAAGGTGTGTTGGAGTATGTTACAGTGGGGATTGTGTAATTTCTTTTGGATGTTTTAGATAAAGGATAAAATTATAGTGGGACATGTGAATATGGGGTAGGGATTGCAGAATATTGCTCGTTTAGTCAGACGATCGGGTTGGGTTTGGATATATCCATGGGTACAAGATTATGTCCATGTCCTATCCACGAGTAATCGGGTCGGTTTGGCGCTGCCCATGGGCGCAAAAGCATATCCAAACCCTATCCATTCGGGTTGGATATCCATGGGTATCCATGTCCATGGATAAAATTGCCATCCTTAGGTGGACACATAAGTTCAAGGTCGACTCCCACTTCCTCAATGCATAACCTTCCATTCACCTCTCTGTATTTCAGAAAATGACATTAGTTGTTGAAAGTTTTACCTGGTGCAATACCAGATAAGTATGACCCGTGAAATCTTTCGGGTTCACACAGATTAGGGAAGGCGTTGGTTCAACCCATCGGGGCATCTTAGGAACATATACCACAAACTTCAGGAGTAAATAATAACAAGCTCGAAAGTAGAGTATGGTTATCAAAGCAGAGGATACAAATTACCAAAGGCATTATATACCCATGGAAAGGCTCACAAGGTTATTGAATATGAAGGACACTGTCGGATAATAATCCAACAAGGGGTCTTGTGGTCTACAACGGAGCTGATGCGAGTATCGGTACTCTATCAGAGGAAGAAGGAACGAAAGGGCATCGGATTATAGACAACAACTAATTCAAAGCTCAAATGCAAAGGAATTATCATTTCCAAATCAAGGGATCAGAAGCCAACGGTCTGATTAAGAATGGATAAGTTGAATAGACTTAGGGGTACAATCGAGCAATTTGATTGGTCGATAACCAGCTCATGTTCAAAATGACATCTGAGCCGGAAAGATAATTTAAAAGGATCAACCGATGATTGCGTGCATTCGCACTCATGTTGAATCAATAGGATCAAAATGACGGTGTCAAAGGACACTAATGAATATTGCCAGACATATGGGAAGCATCTAATGCAAGCAAGACAAGTATTTGCAGAGCAATAAGCTGCTAAGGATTTTCGGAGAGACGAATAGTTATTTCAAAGAATTTGTGAAACACATGATCAACTGGGGATGAACGAATCCTCGATAAGTGTGAGGAATTATTTGCAGGTGTATTCATGAAAAAGAGATAACAGTAGGCACAAAGGATTCTCGAGATATTGGAAAATATTCCATGGTATCTAGTAATAACAAGAGCATCTTGGAATGAGTATGGACAGGGAGTGTATGTATTTATCCATAGGGATATATCGGTGGGGAATTGCAAAACGAGGGCACAAAGTCTCAAGAGAACATTAGAGGGTATCTTCGGAATCTTCTGGTGCAGCAGGCGATCATCTGTAATAAGGGGCTCTCCGGAGAAAGTAGTTACGAGAGACCTAGAGTTAGAGTTAGAAAAATCATTTAACCTGAATAGAAGAGAGATCAGAGTCTCGAGTAGAAGGCGAGGAATAAAAGATCCTAATACCACCCATGGAGACATGGGCCCGTAAGCCCACACATGTTAGTAAAGAGTTTTTGCAACAGACTAGACTCACTTCGGCCAAGGAGTTGGAAGGGGGATTCCTATAGGCAGTCGGCTCTGATACCAACTTGTGTGCCTCTTGATTGACCCTTCGTGGAGACATTAATCATACACTCAATGATGTTAGCGAGTCAATGATCAGGGGATCTGCGCCGGGGAAGGATAGCACATAGCGACGTGTATGCTAGAACACTATAATATAAAAATATACAAGCTTTATATAAAGCATGGTCCTATCGTGGGGCTGGCTGAATAACATCAGCTCAAGATACAGCATGTTCAGCTGGGGTGCAAGAATATTTTGAGTTGACGAGACAGAAGTTAAACAAGTTTGCCTTAGATATGCTAGCACAAAAGGGTGAGCGAATGATCCGAAAAGGCGAGCCGGTCTCTGTTCTCGGGACACTATTTTCCTTGGAACTAACTTCCTCGAAGCCTTAACCCATTGTAGATAGCCATTCCTCGGATCTAACTGGCCTGGACTCATCGTGATTTTGTGAATCTGTAATAACGGAAGGGGAATGTTAAGTAGCAAAAGCAAACCGTGGCGGATGAGCTTCAGCTTCGAATGAGAGCGTTCGCAATCAGACTTATCTCTACTATAGTGTGCGCATTGGAGGTGTTAATGGAATGATGTATTATGTATCTGTCGCACTGCAACAGCGATATGACAGATGATGGTTTGTATCAGGCAGCATAGTGACTGAGTCGCTAATCAAAATTTGATGCTCGTCTGCGAGCGCTCCATCTGAAGTAGTTGAGGAGTGAGAGAGTAGACTTTGGTTTAGAGTGTCTAAGCCGCGAGAAGTTACCTAATGGCTGGCATAGTCATAATCTCTGAAGGTGCTTTATGTGTTGGCGATCTCCCGTACGATCGATCTTGTCGGTGCTTGTGGAGAGAAGCGATCACCTTCTTGGTTGTATCTCTGGCGACTGATGGAAGTGTGTATGTGTATTAACGTGAAATGCCAAGTTTCTGTGATTGTCATAGGGTATTTGGTCAATGGTCAACTCTCTCGGGCGTTTCTGGTGAGCGCTGGAGGGACATTTTCGGCTAAGTTCTGTAACAGATTATATCCATTCCCTCAGGGTGCACATGCCACCAGTTGCCTCAATATTGCACTGCGATTTTCCCTTTTGGGTTTTTTCCATCGGTGAGCGAACTTTCCTAGGTCATTGCCCAGTCCTCGGAACTATAAACGTCGTATCGATTCGCCTGGCCCACTTCTAGGGCCCACGAAAGTGGTTGCAAGTTGCAGTGCCGTCTAGAATCGCTAGTGTTCGTCGTGCGCAGGGTCTGGGCCATTCGCCCAGGTGGTGTTTGGGTTTCCACACATGCACGTTGCGTACACGGCTCAGTGAGTTCGGTATTTACCTAGCAACGATGCGGTCGTTACTAAGGAAGTTGGCCGTTTACTGTTACGGATTCTCAGACCGTGCTCGCGCTCTGCTGGGTAGATCGCTGGACTTTGGTTGTCATATGAAGGCTCTGGTGAGTAGCCATGGTTGTTAGTAAGTATTTGGGCGATAGATATACTCTGCGGTTTGGTGTTGCTTCTTGTGTCTTTTTGTGCGTAGATGGTTGGTTAGTGCGTATAGGCCAGAGCCAGACTCAGATCAAATACCAAGATCTCGTTAAGCGTGTTAATGATGTAACCGCTGGACGCCGACCAGGGCCAGGCCCACCTCTCTCCTAGGTGGTCCAACCTGCCCTGTCGCTCCGCCACAAAGTAACATTCGGGGGCCGTCGGGAACTCAGGCCCACCACTACTGGATGGAGCCACCTGCCCCTTCAGCCCCCACATCGGAATCACTTGCGGGTACTCTACGAGCCGACCCGACTTTAGTCACCACATGTATCTAATATTATGTATATATAGTATAACCCGTGATCACCTCCCGAGTGATCACGGCCCGATAGTATAGCATGGCAGACGGACAAGAATGTAGGGCCACTGATGGAATACTAGCATCCTATACTAAGCATTTAGGATTGCAGGTAAAGGTAACAACAGTAGTAGCAAAGACAGGCTATGCATCAGAATAGGATTACGGAAAGCAGTAACATGCTACACTACTCTAATGCAAGCAGTAGAGAGAAGAATAGGCGATATCGGGTTGATCAAGGGGGGGCTTGCCTGGTTGCTCTGGAGAAGGAGGGGTCGTCGTCGATGTAGTCGATCACGGGGTATGCAGCGGTCTCGGGGTCTAGAAAGAAGTAACGGGGGAACACAATAAATAACAGAGCAATCAAAGCATCACAAAGCATAACATGGCAATACGCGGTGCTAGGGTGACCTAACGCAGTACTAGGTGCTACCGGCGAAGGGGAAACATCCGGAAAGTATTCTCGGTGTGTTTTTTGGACAGCCGACCGGAGGGAGAGTTGCATGTTTGTTATGCTAGGGATGTGTGGCGGGCGAACGACAGCGTATTCGGATTCGTTCTCGTCGTTATAGCAACTTTCATGTACAAAGTATTTTTCATCCGAGTTACGGATTTTTTATATTATTTATAAAGAATTAATCATTTCTGGGATTATTATTATTTAGTTAAATCAAAAAAGAATTACTGCGTCATCATGATGTCAGCATGACATCAGCGGTCAAAGTTGACCATTGTGACCAGTCAAACTGACGCGTGGTCCCGTTCGTCATAGGCTCAGAGTAATTAAGCAAGGTTAATTAGTTTTAACTAAAAGATTAGATTAACTAATTTTAATTAGTTTAGTTAAACAGAACTAATTAATTATATTAAGTAATTAATTAATTAATATTTTTATTATATTTCTTTTCTTTCTTTTTAATAAAACGTTCAAGGGCTGGGCCCCTTGTGTCATAGGCCTGGCCTAACGGGTTGCTAGCGGGCGCCCGAGCGGTGGTTAACGGGGCGATGCCCCGTGGGCCGCTGTCAGTGCGACCCAGGCGCAACGGATGGAGGCCTGGGCGCCGGCAGGGCTGGCCGCTGCGGCGGCAGCGGCTTCTGACGCTCGGATTCGTGGACACGTGAGGGACCGATCAAGACGGCGCTGGGAGAGGGTTGTTTGTGAGGAGTGAGGCGAGGGTAGTGGGCACAGGTGAATCGGCGAGCGTATCGGCGCGAGCTGCAAGCTCAGGAGGAGCGACGATTAGCAAGGCACGCCAGCCGTGGCGGCGGCGGATGGTCGAAGTGTGGTTAGGCGTTAGCTCGCCAGGAGCGCCGGTGGCAAGCCAGCGGGGCGGAGGACAGGCAGGCGGCGATGTTAGGTTCTGGAGTGCGAGCAGGGCGAGTGCAGTACGGCATTGGAGCGGTGCAGCCCTACGCGTGGGATGGTGCGTCAGCGGTGCCGGGGAAGTCGTGTCGGTCCGCCAGCGGTGGTTGAGGTGTGCTGAGTCGGGGCAACTGGATGCGCGCCGCATGTCAAGGGCGGGCGGTGCGGGATCGCGCTACGTGGCACTCGGGTGGCGCAGGCCGAGTCTCCTGACGCTCTTTGGATGTTGAGGCGCTTGTGGCTCTGGCGCAGGTGGCACGGGCGGGCAAGGAGGGAGGAGCCGCACGACATGCGTAAGGTGGAACGTGCTGTGGGAGGCTACCTTTGGCCTTATCGCCCCTTGTGGCTTAGAGGGCAACACCAGAGCAGCGCTTCAGTGGAAACGGTGCGGACATGGCCGCGAGTCCGCACCGGGGCGAGGTGAGGCAACTTGTATGGGGGCACTGTTGTTGCTCGGGTGTTTGCTTATACATAGGTCCTGGTGTGATTATGGATTTGTGTTGAGGTCTTGGCGGTTGTGCAAGTGCCGTGACGTGGTCGTGTTAGCCGCTCATGCGTTGGACAGCGTGGTCACATGACAGTGTGCGGCGTCACACGATAGGTCGTGAGAGCACATCAGGGGAGGATCATGTGGGTCATTTGGAGTGTGCTATCCTGCTTGCGAGGCTAATGGAGGTACGGGGCATGGAGACTTATGGCTTAGACCTTCCGTAATGGCATTGAGGTTTCGGCGGGATCGTTTCTTCGTGTCGAGTCTCGATTCGGCATTATTTGCGTCATCGGATGCTGGGGAGGCAGAGACCTGCGTGAGATGTGAGCCGGAGGTCGAGGCAGGTCAGTTGACTCAACCGTGGCGATGTGGTCTGAGGTTGGGTTTGGGCCTCGTGCTCGACAGTGTTTGCGATTGTGGGGCTTGGCTGATGGTCGTTTGGAGGGGGATACGGGGTGTCGTAGACTGGGCGCCGTGAAGCAGGTCTCCGGTATTTTGTGTTTTTTCCCTTTTTTTTGACCGTGCCGGCTTGCTCCTTCCAACTCTCCCGAATCCTATTTGGATCTGAGAGATGGGGGGTGAGAACGAGGGTAGCGTATGAGCGCTGGGAAGATATGTGGCCGGGAAGTTGTGTGTTGTACGGCTAGGTGGATTCGCCCTCTACGGATGCATGCTGTGGGTATCGCTGTAAAGTGCCCGGATCGGGGTCTAGTCGAGGCGGCTGCGCTGAGATACTCATAATAGAGGGGCGAGGACGCTTTATACGTATCCTTTTGTTTTTGTTTTGATTTTCCTCTTTTATTTATTTTTCCTTAATGTTTCTTTCAATTTTAACTTAGTTCAATTTATAAAAATTTCAAAACACTACCTAAATTTAGTACATGTTCAAATATACCACGCCACATTAAACCTACTTAGCACCGAAACAAATAGTTTCGTAATTATTTAATATTTAAAAGCATTTAAATAATTAATAGTATTGTTACTATGTTTTATCATTTTAGAGTGTTTAAACATTTTATAAAGGTGTGCTTTCTCCACCATAATTACCTATGCAATATTTGGTTCACTCCGAACATTTTAGTTTTAAAATTTGAAAACTTTTATTTGTTTGATTTTGAATTTGAATCAGTTTCGAACTAACACTAGATTAGGAACAGTAATCGAGGTGACGTGGCATCATTAGCAGAGGATCACTATAGCTTAATTACCCGGGCGTCACAGTGATCCTCCTTACAGCCTGAATAGACTCACACTTGCCGCCGGACACGTCAGTCACACCGTTGCTTGGCAAGCCTTCCATGATAGGGCAAGATGTAGATAAGGAGGAAGAGGACCGAGCTTGCTACCCCCCCTGCCAAGTATCTCAAAGCTCATGGCATATTGCTCATTAAGATCAAGTGTTGCTCCTTCCAAGCCCAAGATCAAAGCTCTAGTTCTGCACCAGAGATCATCAAGGAAATTCCCAGCGCTGAATAAGAACAAGGCCCTAGTGCCAGAAGTTTAGGAGGATGAAGAGCCACAAGTCCTCAGCAAATTGAAGCCAAAAAATCCACATACTGAATGATAGGAGCACCCAAGGTTTTGGGCTGAAAACATTGAAGCTATTGGAAAGTGATAGTGTACTAAAATGAAAAGGAGTCTTAAAGTGCCCACATCATCCTACTTAGTTGAGCCAGTTGCGAGCAAGCAAAGCTGTTGATACTTCTGAACATTTCATACGTGCTTCTGTCGGATACTTACACAGTATTTTTAACCGTCAGACGAGGCTTGTTACCTGCTTGACAAGGAAGGCCGAATCGAAAGCGAGACATGAAGAGTCGGTGGGAGTTCGGACAGTTTACGGAAATGTCGATTGGCTAGATTAATTATTAACAGTTTGGTTCCGGCACGCCTGAGTTGTGCGATTGGCCAACAGAGACTTCATCTCTGCGTCACACAGAGTGGAGATGGAGGAAAAGGAGATTGGTAGATGAATTGCTTCGTCAGAGAGGTACGGGGAGACGCTATATATTAATTGGCAGATGTACTTGTCCGTATAGGCCCTCCCATTACCATGTGTTCTAATGTTGCTTTGAGGCTGCATGGGCTTGCTCTAAGTCGACAGCAGCATACTGTCTCTATCTAAAATGGATCTTGTCCTCCGTTTGCACCGCCGATTATGGGGGACAGATCGATAGTTGCACAAGCTCCATTTCTTCTCTCTCACTATGTAGTAACTGGATTGTCACTTTCTTCGTCCTGTTGTCTTTTAGTCCATCCTAGTTCACCTTCGAAACGACTTCCACTTGTTTTCAGCCTCTGATGTTCCATCATCAAAAGACTTTGGTTTTCTGGGCTTAGTCTCTATTTTTGCCTGTATGCATCTTGTGCAGCATTGCTTTCATCCTCTCTAAACTTCTCTTGCCACATAGGGGGCCTTGTTCCTTTTCAGTCAGCTTGGGATTGCTTGTCGTTCTTGAGGTGATAGTTTGGGGCAGCCGAACCTAGAGCTTTTGCATCTTTGCGCCTTTGGAATGTGCAGATTTAACACTTGTCTTAATGGCATTGCCATGGCTTTTTGTTTGTAGAGCTTGGTCAGTGGGGGACTACAGCCAGTCGGTCCTCTTTCCCTCGTCTTCTAGCACATGCTTTCTCTTCATGCGAATGGCTTCCAAGCACTGCCGACAGGAGTTTCTTGGCCTTATTTCTTCCTCTTGTGTTGTCCTGAGAATAATTAAGCTATACGCTTAATCCCTTTCTCGCTAATGATGCCTTTACGTCACGTCGATTATCAGTTGCTTAATCTCATGATTATGTTCGTAAATCAGCTTTATCAAATTGAGAAGCCAACAATATCAGTTTCGGTACATATTAAAAACTAAATGCTTCGTCGTGGGAGTGAGAGATACACACAACCCATTTGCAGCTAGGTAATTAAGTGAGGAAGTCCACACCTTTATAAATCGTTTAAAATACTATAAGCGGAAGTTAAGAATTGTAGCTGAACTATTATTTATAACTACTTTGTAATATTAACTTAATACGAGAGGCTACGTTGATATGGGTAGTCAAAGTTTCAATGCGGACGTAGGCTTAAATGTGCCTTTGACATTGTAACTTAGGTGCTGTTTTGAAATTTTATAAATGAACGTAAGGTTAAAATTTGAAAGAAACTCGATGTGAATTAGGAAAAATGATACAAGAGGAAAATCTCAAGACACAAAGAACAAACGGATAGTAAAAGCCCTCTCATTGGGTTCGCTGCGCCATCTGAGCTCGAGGCCCGGCCAACACATACCCGACTGCGAGTATGCCTATGCCGCACTCACAGCTTTCCCTGCACATGATCCCTGTCCCCTCTCGCTTCCCTTCGTCTCCCTCCGTCTCTTCGTCGCACTCAGATCTCATTAGGACTACGGGATCGGAAATCAACTCGTCCGATTGCACGCGCTCGACCTCCGTACGACACTTTTTGGGGCCGCCCTGTCTGTTAATAGCTCACTGAGCGACCCATTCACTGATCACTAACCCATCTGCCTTCATGACAGCTCCGCACGTGTCGACCTCGGGCCTGTTGCAGCCTCCAACGAATCCAGTGTTGCTTCTCGAGGTCCATCCCACGCAACCTGACACCATCGTAAGGCCGCGCTCTTTTGCGTCTCGATGCCCGCGTCGGCTCATCTCTTCTCCTGTCCTCCACGTGTTCCTCTGTCGTAATGCAATTATTTCGCGCCGCCTACTGGCGCCGAGACCGAACCTCCGTGGCAACTTGGGGGTGAGCGTACCTTCTTCTCCACCTCCTTCTTTCTTTCGTCATAATAGGTCACCATGTCGCGAGTGCTTTCCTCGCCTGTTGGTGAGGATTGTTGCTGCGTCGGCGTTCAGCCTGTGTGCGCCCTAGCAGCTTTCTGTGCCGGTTCGTTTGTATCTTTTCTGGATGAATGCGTTGTAGCAGTGTTGATTTGCAGTATTTTTGTGCGATTTTAGCCACCAGTGTTCTCTGATTGAACTTTCACTGCATACTAGGGCACGTGATCGTTCTTGACTTGCTGGTTGCACGCCTATCTTGCTTTCCATGCATCGCCCTGCCGGCGGCGCTGGCCTTCTACTTGCCACCGCACGTCACGGGCTCCCTTGGCACATCAACACCGCTGTCTACATTTGGTCGTCGCCTACAGTGTCACGTTCATCCCCGCTGGATACGTCGCCATTGTCCTTCGCCCGTCACCCTGCTTGTGTCCCTTCCTAGCTCCGATGCATTGCTCACGATCCGCATCGCATGTCGATTGCTCGGTCTTCCTCCTCCTGCACGCACGTCTGCGGCACCACGCGTGCGTCACTCGCTGCGGTGTTGCCTGCTGCTACCAGATGCTATCTCTTACGCCCCGAGCTCCGCGCTGCGCGGCTGCGATTGTACTGCGGCTCCGTACGGCATAGCGCCGCTGGCGCGGCTTTGGTTACACTTACTTCTCCTCAGGCACCTGGGGCTTTATCCTCTCGCCTTGCCGTCCTCTGTCCTATTCCCAATCCCGCACGCCCTCCTCGCAATACCGCCTGCTTTGGCCGCTCCCTCCTGGCGGGCCGCTGGCTTCTGCCAACCGGCGCTCTTGGCGACGCCCACCATCGCGCCGACCTGCGCCTTGCTTCCTGCTCCTCTGCTGCTGCAGCTCCGCCGATTAGCTGGTTTCTCTCCTGCACCTTGCCTACCTGTTCCTACCTCCCCACGCCGTCGTCGGCGCTCAGTGCTCTCAAGCGCGGCCTGGTCAGCATGCGGCCCTCAGCCGCGGGTTCCCCAGCTGTGTTCCATACCGTTGCGCTGGTCCAGCCTTGACAAGGCCGCCCACCACTGGTAGCAGCCACGAATCTTTGGAGGTCTGGGAGGCAGGCCACTATCCGCGTGCGTTAATTTGGGGGTTGCCGCTTGTGGCGGAGTGGCCACATGACACATGGGGCCCAGCTCCTGAACGTTTTTATTAAAAACAGAAATGAAGAAGAAATAAATAAATATATAATAAAAAATTAAATAATTAGTTAATCAATTCTGTTTAACTAAACTAATTAAAATTAGTTAATCTAATCTTTTAGTTAAAACTAATTAACCTTGCTTAATTACTCTGAGCCTAAGAGGAACGGGACCCAGGCGTCAGTTTGACTGGTCAAAGGTCAACTTTGACCGCTGATGTCATGCTGACATCATGATGATGCAGTAATTCTTTTTCAAATTAACTAAATAATAATAATCCCAGAAAATGATTAATTCTTTATAAATTAATATAAAATAAACCGTACGTCGGATGAAAATACCTTGTACATGAAAGTTGCTCATAACGACGAGACGAATCCGAATACGTAGTTCGTTCGCCCGCCACACATCCCTAGCATAACAAACATGCAACTTTTCCCCTCCGGTCCGTGTATCCAAAAACGTGAAACACCGGGAATACTTTCCTGGATGTTTCCCCCTTCGCCGGTAGCACCTAGTACTGCGTTAGGTCACCCCTAGCACCGCGTATTGCCATGTTATGCTTTATGATGCTTTGATTGCTCTATTATTTATTGTGTTCCCCCTCCGTTATTTCTTTCTGGAAGACCCCGAGACCGCTGTCGATACCCCCATGATCGACTACAACAACGACGACCCCTCCTTCTTACCAGAGCAATTAGGCAAGCCCCCCCCTTGATCAACCCGATATCGCCTATTCTTCTCTCTACTGCTTGCATTAGAGTAGAGTAGCATGTTACTGCTTTCCGATAATCCTATTTTGATGCATAGCCTGTCTTTGCTACTACTGTTGTTACCTTTACCTGCAATCCTAAATGCTTAGTATAGGAAGCTAGTAATTCCATCAGTGGCCCTACATTCTTGTCCGTCTGCCATGCTATACTATCGGGCCGTGATCACTTGGGAGGTGATCATGGGTTTGTACTTATATACATAATATGTGATACATGTGGTGACTAAAGTCAGGTCGGCTCGTAGAGTACCCGCAAAGTGATTCCGATGTGGGGGCTGAAGGGGCAGGTGGTTCCATCCATGTAGTGGTGGGCCTGGGTTCCCAACGGCCCCCGACTGTTACTTTGTGGCAGAGCGACAAGGCAGGTTGTGACCACCTAGGTGAGAGGTGGGCCTGGCCCTGGTCGGCATTCGCGATTACATCAATTAACACGCTTAACGAGATCTTGGTATTTGATCTGAGTCTGGCCACTGGCCTATACGCACTAACCAACTACGCGGGAACAGTTATGGAAACTCAACGTCGTGGTATCAACCGAAGCCTTCTTGACGTCAGCGACTAAGCAGCGCGCGCCGGGTTGGACCGCATAACGCAACTTCCTTTGTAACGAAGGTTGCTAGGTCCGCTCACCGGCCGTGTACGCAACGTGCATGTGTGGAATGGGCGATGGGCCCAGACCCCTGCGCGCATAGGATTTAGACCGGCGTGTTGACCCCTTTGTTGTGCCTAGGTGGGGCGGCGACGTGTTGATATTCCGAGGCTGGGCATGACCTAGGAAAGTTTGTTTGGCCAAAGGGGATCGAGCATGTTGGGAAAGGTGGTGCACCCCTGCAGGGAAGTTTATCTATTCGAATAGCCGTGTCCCTCGGTAAAAGGAAGACCCGGAGTTGTACCTTGACCTTATGACAACTAGAATTGGATACTTAATAAAATACACCCTTCCAAGTGCCAGATACAACCCGGTGATCGCTCTCTCACAGGGCGACGAGGGGAGGATCGCCAGGTAGGATTATGCTATGCGATGGTACTTGGTTAACTTACCATCTACTCTCTTCTACTACTTCAAGATGGAGGCCTCCAGAAGCATATTCTTTGATAGGACTAGCTATGCCCCTCTTATTCTGTCATTCCGCTGTTCAGTGCACAGATACTACACATTTCATTGATACCAATGCATATGTAGTGTAGATCCTTGATTGCGAGTACTTTGGATGAGTACTCACGGTTGCTTTGCTACTTCTTTTCCCCCTTTCCGTTATTGCGATCATATGATGGAGTCCAGGAGCCAGAGGATCCCGAGGATGATTCTACATGGAGTTTGGCTTCGAGGAGTAGTTAGGAGGTCCCAGGCAGGAGGCCTCGCCTTTTCGATCATTGCTACTTTTGTGCTAGCTTTCTTAAGGCAAACTTGTTTAACTTATGTTTGTACTCAAATATTATTGCTTCCGCTGACATGTCTGTATTTGAGCTGATGTATTCGAGCCCACGAGGACCATGGCTTGTAATATAAAGCTTGTATTATTTTAATTTGTGTCTAGAGTTGTGTTGTGATATCTTCCCGCGAGTCCTTGATCTTGATCGTACACATTTGAGTGTATGATTAATGTATGGTCAAATCAAGGGCAACACAAGTTGGTATCAGAGCCGACTGCCTGTAGGAATCCCCCTTCCAAACTCCTTGGCCGAAGTTGAGTCTAGTCTTTCAAAAACTTTTACTAACATGGATGTGCGGCTTACGGCCCCATGTCTCCATGGGGTGGTATTAGGATCTTTTACTCCTCGTCTATACTCTGGGACTCTGATCTCTCTTCTATTCGGGTTAAAAGATTTTACTAAATCTGACTCTAGATTCTCGTAACTACTTTCTCCCGGAGAGCCCCTTATTACAGATAACCGCCTACTCCACCAGAAGATTCCGGAGATACTCTCCAATATTCTCTTGAGACTTGTGCACACCACTTTTGCAATTTCCGACCACCGATATATCCCTACGGATAAATACATACACTCGCCGTCCATACCGTCATTCCAAGATGGTCTTGTTATTAGTAGATACCATAGAATATTTTCCAACATCTCGAGAATCCTTTGTGCCTACTGTTATCTCTTTTCATCATGAATACACCTGCAAATAATTCCTCACACTTATCGAGGATTCGTTCACCCCTAGTTGATCATGTGTTTCACAAATGTCTTTGATATACTATTGATCCTCTGAAAATCCTTAGCAGCTTATTGCTCTGTAAATACTTGTATGCTTGCATTAGGGATGCTTCCCATATGTATGGTAATATTCATTAGTCTCCTTTGACACCGACATTTTGATCCTATTGATTCAACATGAGTGCGAATGCACGCAATCATTGGTCGATCCTTTTAAATTATCTTTCCGGCTTAGATGTCATTTTGAACATGAGCTGGTTATCGACCAATCAAATTGCCATCGATTGTACTCCTAAGTCTATTCAACTTATCCATTCTTAATCAGACCGTTGGCTTCCGGTCCCTTGATTTGGAAATGATAATTCCTTTGCATTTGAGCTTTGAATTAGTTAGTTGTTTCTATAATCCGATTCCCTTTCGTTCCTTCTTCCTTTGATAGAGTATCGATACTCGCATCAGCTCCGTTGTAGACCACAAGACTCCTTGTTGGATTATTATCCGACAGTGACCTTCATATTCAATAACCTTGTGAGCATTTCCATGGGTATATATTGCATTTGGTAAAATTGTACCCTTGCTTTATCAACCAGGCTCTACTTTCGACCTTGTGCTAATTACTCCTGAAGTTTGTGGTATATGTTCCTAAGATGCCCCGATGGGTTGAACTAACGCCTTCCCTAATGTGATTGAACCCATAAGATTTCACAGGTCATACTTATCTGGTATTGCACCAGGTAAAACTTTCAATAACTAAATGTCATTTTTTTGAAACGCGGGAAGTGAATGAAAGGTCATGCATTGGAGAAGTGGGAGTCGACCTTGAACTATGTGTTCATTAAGGATGGCAATTTTATCCATGGACATGGATACCCATGGATATCCAACCCGAATGGATAGGGTTTGGATATGCTTTTGCGCCCATGGGCAGCGCCCAAACCTGACCCGATTACTCATGGATAGGACATGGACATAATCTTGTACCCATGGATATATCCAAACCCGACCTGATCGTCTGACTTAACAAGCAATATTCTGCAATCCCTACCCCATATTCACATGTCCCAATATAATTTTATCCTTTATCTAAAACATCCAAAAGAAATTACACAATCCCCACCATAACATACTCCAACACACCTTCTCATCCTATTATCTACACTAATTAAATGACTCATGGTTGAGAATCGGTGCCATCTCCTTGAGTTACTCCTCTCATAGCCCTAGAGGTGGCCGCCGCTGCCAGCCGCTACCCCCCGTAAGGTGGATCGCTGCAGCAGCCACTACTGGCCTGCGACAACCCAGCTCCATATCTCCTTGACCCCTCTGTCTTCGCTTTTCCACACACGCATTGATGCATGGCCGCAACAGTGGGACAATGCAAGGGCTATGACTGCACGGCAGGGAGTGAGCACGCCAATGCAGAGTGCACATTGTGCAATGAGTTATGTCTTATGTATAGGTCTTGAGAGGACCCGATGGATATCCAATGGGTATGGATATCCATCGGATTTGGACATGGTCACAATTTTTCGCCCATGGATATTTCATGGATGGGCTGGGACTGCCTTCATGGATATGGATATGGATTTGATATTGTTCAACCCGATCCAAACCCGACCCATTGCCATCCTTAGTGTTCATGCCCATGGACACAATGCAGATCTTATCATGGAAGCTTCTCGTAAAAATATAATTACCCCCTTGTTATAAGTTCATCTTGTATCTGTGGTTTGATAATTTACATATGTGGTTTTGACAATTTTGTTCTCCTTTGATTCCATTTCTCAGACAAGTCAAAGCACTTGCCTTTTGCAGATCAATACATGTCTGCAACCCTTATTTCGGCCCTCCTTCGAGTATTACCCTCTGGTATCTCGAGAATATCAAAGAACTATGTTGCTTCCTATGAGTTTTCATCTAGTATTACTTCTCACCGATTCTAGATTTTCCACATGTTCTGAGTAGTTAAACACTCAAGGACACCGATAACTGAAACGTTTCCGTACTACAATTCAGGAACTCTTAGTAATCTTCTTTGCTTACGAGTTTGAAGCCGATCACTCCATTCCTTTCCTGTTTAGCTATATCATTATCATGATGATTTTAACTATACTTCCTGGTCCTTATTCCCGGAGCACAGCTTTCGACGATGAGCTAAGCTTACGTTGATCTTCCTCGTCATATCATTCAACTTGAAAGGCAAGCTTGAGTTTGAGTTTTTGTCGTGCCCTTGGTTCCGATAACCTTTCGCTTCATCATTCATTTGACTTGATGTCATCGCCGATCGATTACATCTTCATGAACTCTCTCGACAAATGAGTCATGATCATCATCAACATTCTGAGCTCTTCCAATATATCTATCGAACTCTTGATGAGGAATACCATCCTTGCCTCCCGATGGTTTGCATTACCATCGACAACGTTATTGCCTTCCCTCCAACACAAACTTGTTCGTGTTTTGTGTAGTACCTTGAGTTCCCTTCTATCTACCTTATGTTATGTTCTACCTTGGAGTATAACCATCTTTTACATCAAGAATGTCATGGGAATTTCATCACCGGTTAAGAAATTCCTGGTACAAGTAATACTTCCCACCATTTCCCATCATTCCTTGGTCCCCGTGTTGTTTGTAACCTGGATACCAACAATTGACCAATGATGTGTGGATTCAAAACTTCTAGCAACCCTATTGCTTTGAAGTTAATGGGCGACCGTTCATTCTTAGACTATTGGTTATTGAATCACCATTCTAACACTGGTCATGCTATCAAAACCCATACTTCGGGCGCTCCTTTCAACCAATGTCTAATTGTGTATGTTTTTCCTCAAGCATACATCATTATAACATTTGTTAGGACAATTGTTATCTCCTTGTTCACATAATGGTGGAAATCCATCTTTTGGAAATCTCGATGGATTGTCGGTGAGTTCATCAGCCACCTCCTCATTCTCTCCTTGGTTTAATGATGAACTTTTGTTCCAGAACTCGCTTACATAGTTAATTTCCCGAGAATCCTACAATGTCATCTCGTCAATTTGAGTTGCACCCTTTTTTCTTCTCAGGCATCCCGAGTCTGAGGTATCCTGACACCAATCAGATCTGAATCTCGGTCAGATAAGATGGTTGGAACATATTACCAAGAATTATAACACTGGTCTTTTCTTTTGATCCAGTAAGGTGATGTCATGCCTAGCACACATGGTCGGAGGACCTACTGTTATAGTTTCCTTATTAGCATGGTTATCCATTCTTTCATGAAGAAATTGTAAGTCTTATTCTGTAAGTGTTCCTGATGGATCCTTTGTGTACCCAAAGTCCTATCTTTGCTTGAAGACCATGTCGATGCTATCTCGAAGCATGTCTGTGGTACTCCGTTCATCAACAAGAACATTTTAAGTGCAATTCTAATTTTTTCTTGATCAATTATCCAAACACCGTTGTATGGGTAATGTCATGAAATTCCTCTCCCTTACCTAAATGGGTTTCTACTTTTATCCTGTCAAAGATATCATGCTCTGCTTGTCCTTGGGAAGGATATACCCCTAAAATATGTGTTTAAACACATTTTCCTTTCGATTGTTCTGTTTAATCTAATAATCACATTTTACTTTCCATGTTTGGTTTAACCTTTCTTGTGA
>NW_024111892.1:0-15765 GCF_003073215.2 Triticum urartu | reverse complement strand
CGTGCCGAACTGACTCGGTCTGACGAGTTCACTAGTTTAGGTTCCAAAAACTACGTCGGTATCACCGAGTTTACAAATCGGTAGATCCGAAATGCTTTTTGTGAAGAACTAAAACTAAGTTTTTAAGTCATCCTTGTTGCAAAACTCATGTACTTTGTGATACTCATCTACTCTACCTCATCTATAATCTATTCACAGGGTCTGCTGACAGTTTGCCTACATGATGTCTGACCAAAGTGATAGCCAGAACAAGTCTGAGGAGCAGGTTCAACTGAGTGAGGGCACTAGTCCCTCCAGTTCATTTGATGATGGCAGCAGGAGCACACCAAGTAACTTGCCAAAGGCAGCCACCAGAACAAGAAAGAAGAAGACCTCAGATTTAGAGGATGAGGATTATGTGGCTGTTGGGGAAGAAGTCAGCTCTAAGAAAAAGGTGCTGAAAAGGAGTATGGCTCAGCTGCTACAGTCAAGCCAGGGATGCATAAGAAGGCACCAGCAAAGAGAGTCCCCATGTCTAAGGCCAGAGCATCCACTGCTGAAACCTCCAAGCCATCTGAAGAGGCAGTTGGATAAGGCAAGAAAAGGAAGGAAAGGGTCAAGAAGACCACTGCCAGAGTGCTTGGATGATCATCAATTATGAGAGATGATGATGAAGAGGAAGAGGATGCTGCACCAGCACCCAAAGCTTAAAAGCTCATGGGAGATGCAATCAGATCAGGGGCTACTCCATCTAAGCCCAAAGCTGCTCCCAAGGGAGCTGCTCCAGCTCAGAAGCCCAAGAGAAGCACTAGAAACATTTCTGCTGAGGAAATGAACAAGGCCCCAGTGCCTGAAGCTGCTGAAGAAGATGAAACTCAAGTGCTAAGGAAGATGAAACCCAAGATCCCTGACCATGATGATGCACATCCAGTTGCAGAAAACATGAAAATCAGGAAGGATGCAGGATTGAGACTATGGAGAGAGTCTGATCCATATGCTATCAGGAGAAGAACTGTTGTGGACTACATGTTTCACACTAAGGAACAGCGGGACTTCTATGAGACAATGTTGCTTGACAAGAAGCCCATTATGTGTGATATGAGATGGGTAGAATGGGACTACATCCAGAAGAATGAAGATCACTATCCTAGAGTGTATGACAGTTTTAAGGCATGTGGAGTTGATGAATTCGTTGCACAAAAGCTCACCAAGTGGAATGATGAGCTGATCATACAGTTCTACTCCACTGCCCATTTCTATCCAGATGGGAAGATTATTTGGATGTCTAAGGCTACCAGGTACCAGTCATCTGTTGATGAATGGGCTCAGTTGATCAATGCCCCAAAAGAAAGTGAGGATGACTTGGATGTATATGCTGAGAAGAAGAAAGACCACGACACAATGGCCAACATGTATAAAGAGATCCCAGATGTTGCTTTGGATACACACAAGTTTGGATCTGTCCACTACTTGTTGTATGGTCTGCCTACCATAAACTGGATTCTGAGGCACACACTGCTACCCAAGTCAGGTGATCACAAGATGATCAGAGGACATGGTATAAACTTGCTGCACATATTTGATGTCCCACAGAAGTTCAAGGTCATGAGTTTGATTGTTGAGACAATCAAGAGGACTGCTGCTGACCAGAAGAGAAGTTGTGGGTATGCCCCACAAATTCAGGAGCTCATTAACTCAAAGATGGGCACAGGCACATATCTTTTGGATAAGGAGCACCTGCCCATATACCCTGATTTTGAAGACAACACCGTGGTGATGGATGAAAATGAACCATCTTCAGCTCAAGCACATGAGAAGAGAGAGAAGGCAAGGGCAGAGAAAGCAGCAAGGATGCCAACTGCTGAAGAGGCGTCTCAGGCCTTCTTGAAGACCAAGCAAGATCGGCTTGGATATCTGATTCAAGCTACACTGAGGATTGAGAAGGTCTTGGCCACCCTAACTCAGAACCAGGAGAGCTTGGAGAGGATTGTTGAGCAGAAGTTCTATGATCTGGATGTCAAGGTAACTGAGATCCAAACTACAGTTGAGCAGCTACAGGAGGAAGCCGAGGAGAAGAAGGGCAAGTCCACTACTGATGCTTTCAAGAGGGTGCCACGAGGTCCAAGGTCTGCTGCAGTGCCTGTGATAGAAACTTGAGCTTCAGTGTCAGCACCCACAGCCACAGCTCCAGTGCCACCTCCAGCACCCACTCCATCAGCTCCAACTACTTCATCGGAAGCCTTCGTCCTTGGAGTTCTCTCTACACCACCTCCCGAAGATCAAGCCTGAGAGTCATTTAGCACTATGCATTTTTGAACTTTTTGGTAACTTGTTGCCAAAGGGGGAGAAAAATGTATAGATCATAGGCTTCGAGAGAGAGTGGTGTTCTTTTTTATTTGTCTTGCTATTTTGGTTGAACTTCTTTATTGAGTGCTTGTGTGAGATACGTTATGTCCTTGTGAGATACTTGTTGATCATGTGATTGATCATATGCTACATTAATGTTTTGTTGAATGATGCTATCCTTTACATTCCTTATATGATCATTCACTTGCTTGGTGATGAGTGCATGCTTTTAATCTCTATCATTTTGAGCGCTCCACCAAGATATATGTGACATGGAAGAGTCACCATGATCCTATCTCGATTGTGGCATTTGCATTCCAAAAGCAAATTTAAATAATGCACAAATTTTAGGGGGGGAGCTCTTGCCTTATCACATACTTCTCAAAAGTGATGATGTCTTTTCAATCTTTATTTCATCATTTGGAAGCTTTGATCTATATGTTGTCATCAACTACCAAAAAGGGGGAGATTGAAAGTGCAACTATCCCTGGGTGGTTTTGGTAATTCCTAACAACATACAGCTCATTGAGCTAATGCTATTCCAAGATGAATATTTCAGGAAAGCTCAATGGTTGGCATGGCATGGATTAGAAAGTGAACCCTTCAAAATGCTAAGGATAAAAGATTGGCTCAAGCTCAAAGCACAAGACTCTACATTTTCTATTTTAGTGATCCAAGATCACATTGAGTCTATAGGAAAAGCCAATACTATTAAGAAGGGATGAGGTGTTGCTTAATGAGGTGCTTGCTCAAAATGTTTAGTGATATGCTCCAAAACCCTCCACTACTTTCTCACATCCACATATGTCCCAAACCAAAAGTCAAACTCGGCCCCACCAAAATTTTCTATCCGGCGCCATCGAGTTCAGTTCACATAGCCACTGCCAGAAACCCTAGTCTTTTCGGTCTCACCGATAGGGATCTCGTCTCACCGAGATGGGATTGTAATCTCTCTGTTTCCCTTCGTAACGTTTCGGTCAAACCGAGATGAGCGATCGGTCCCACCGAGATTGCAATGTAAACTCTCTGTTTCCCTTTCGTAACACTTCGGTCCAACCGAGATGAGCGAATCGGTCCCACCGAGTTTGCCTGACCAACTCTCTGTTAGTCCATTACCAAAATCGGTCTCACCGAGTTTGTGTAATCGGTCTCACCGAGATTACGTTATGCCCTAACCCTAACGAAATCGGTCCCACCGAGTTGACATGTCGGTCCCACCGAGAATCCTAACGTTCACATTTTGAACTAAATCGGTCTGACCGAGTTTCATGATTCGGTCCCACCGAGTTTGGTGATTTGTGTGTAATGGTTAGATTTTGTGTGGAGGCTATTTATACCCCTCCACCCACTCTTCATTCGGAGAGAGCCATCAGAACATGCCTACACTTCCCATACATTTTCTGAGAGAGAACCACCTACACTTGTGTTGAGGTCAAGATATTCCATTCCAACCACATAAATCTTGATCTCTAGCCTTCCCCAAGTTGCTTTCCACTCAAATCTTCTTTCTACCAAATCCAATCCTATGAGAGAGAGTTGAGTGTTGGGGAGACTATCATTTGAAGCAAGAGCAAGGAGTTCATCATCAACACACCATTTGTTACTTCTTGGAGAGTGGTGTCTCCTAGATTGGCTAGGTGTCACTTGGGAGCCTCCGACAAGATTGTGGAGTTGAACCAAGGAGTTTGTAAGGGCAAGGAGATCGCCTACTTCGTGAAGATCTACCGCTAGTGAGGCAAGTCCTTCGTGGGCGACGGCCATGTGGGATAGACAAGGTTGCTTCTTCGTGGACCCTTCGTGGGTGGAGCCCTCCGTGGACTCGCGCAACCGTTACCCCCGTGGGTTGAAGTCTCCATCAATGTGTAGCGAATAGCACCACCTATCGGAACCACGACAAAAACATCCGTGTCTCCAATTATGCGTTTGAAGCTCCCCTCTATAGAAACTCAGCCTAATTCCTACCTACATATGCATATTGAGTAAAAATCGTTAAAACCTGCTAGCCTTCTCTCGCTCCCACAATTCTTTTTCTTGAGTCAAATTTAGCATAAACACTCTATAGAGAATCTGCAATGATGTAGCAGAGAGTCAAGTTTGAGATTTGACATTGTGCTAATGTTGCCCTACACAAAAAATTGTTGCCAAGAAAATAAATTGGCAATAAGAGTATTAGAGGCGGTAGAGTTTTAATACAGTTAAATCAGTACATAGTGTAGTCACTAATATCACCAAAACCACACGCACACATCTAAAGACGAGGAGCTGTTACGATATCCGAGACAGCTGGAAGTTCTATCGCAGGGTATGCAATTATCGCCTATATTGGTGATCATGCGTAGAGATTTCTCGGTGCACTTGCTGAGTTTATCTTATCCTTGGTTAACCGCAGGAGACAGTAGTGTTGTCTCGCGATGGGTTCGCGCACCATTCTCCGGCCTATTCCCGACATATCATATTCCGTAGAGTAATTGTTTCGGAATGGATGGATACCTAGTGCATAACCCCAATAGACAGCGCTATAACACGAGCGCTTATCTCTCCCTGGTTGCACGCGTATATGGATCACTAATCGGCACTCGGGCACCGAAATCTCGCACCTCACTGCACATTAGAGCAGGAAATTCCACTCCAAAGAATGAGTGGCGAAAGGCGACACTTCTTGCTGTTGACTACAAACGTTTACCCAGTTCAATAGCGCGTCCGTACGCTCCGCACCACGCAACTATATCTATACGTACAGAGTGCATTGAGTCTGCACCTGCGTTCCTCGTGCAACCTAGGGTGCGAACTCATTGGTGTCCTCCGAAACCTGCAGCGTAGTCTAGGCCCTGGTACTGAATTCAGCTTCCTACGCTCTTGTGGTCTACCGAGATTGACAATGTAGCTAGACCCTAATTCCTGCAGGTAGAATTCTAAACTTCCTCACTAATCACTTGAGATGTACGGAAGGCTCCCGCAAAGTGTATTCAACCTAGGCCCAATCAGGAGACATCACTGTCACAATGAAGTAAGACACGAGTGGTTATGGGAGTTGTTGAGTATGTTTCAGAAAATTTTCAGTATGATATTCTTGTCCTATTTGTCTTCTGCAGTGTATAAAACGTTGTACCTTTAATCGTAATAATGTAGATTATTTATTGGCAAAATTCCACTCAAATATACATCAACGTGTATATCCTCGTTGTTCTCTCTCTCCATAAGGCGGCTGACTGACTTCTCGATGATGATAGTTAATCGAAATTGGTATCAGGGTTTGACGAAATATGTGTCCATCAAACTCAAAACACTGCTAGGGTGTCCATAAAATGACAGTGCTAGTGATTTTAAGGTTGGTGACAAAAAGGACATTACATTAGGGTGCTAGGATAGATGGCTTTTAGCAGGCAATTACCTTATTAGTATTCAATGTGAGTGCAGTGTAATAGCGAAAGATATTTGCACTTAAAGTGAACACATGTTCTAATAGAATCAAAGTAGACATAGGAGTTGGTGTCATATTCCTCTTTCCTTACTTGAGACAAATATTAGCAACTATATACTCCAAAGGATGACAGATGTATGCAATATCTACCGCCCACAATTGGTTGGTACCGTGGTTGCTCAGCAGGACACGGTCTATGCCCTACACAACCAACCTCGGTACACGTTTGAGAGGGTGGATGCATAAAATGGAAGGCCGTTGCATCGAGAAACTATTGTTCCCTCCTCTGCTTCCTCGGGAGAAAAGCTGTCAAAATTTAGCTAATAACCGGCATATGTTCTAACTAAACCAGTAATTAGCCGATGCTATAACCATTTAAAAACCATTGTGGACAGTTCTTTGCGAGAAGATAATCACAATGTTGAGGTAAGTCTGAAATCCATCGTAAAGAGAGAAACACTATCAAGTTATCCGTTATCTATAATAGACATATTCTATACAATATCATGAATGTTCACGAGACTCACGTGGGAAATAAATCCTAATATTCATATGATCGAGAATTGCGAGAGTACACGATTAGTTCATAATAACCCCCAAAAAGAACTATTTGGCCGGGTAGACCGCGCGGCGTGGCGCGACTTGCCCGTGTGTTTAGGTCGTTTGACGGCTGCCACTCCGAGTGAACGGTGATGCGTTGGTGATGAAGAAAAGACAACAAAGCCAGTAAAGTTTGAACAGAATCTCACAAAGCCTAGGCGACTAAGAATGGACCCGTTATTCACGTTGTTAAAAATGTTGAATGACAAGCATACATGTTTGGGTCTAGCCAGACAGCTCGGGTAGTCGAGAGCGAGCGCCGGCGCGGGAGATGGAAACTAGCGCCGACTGAAGTGGTAGCGGTCGACGGCGCGTCCCGAGCGAGCTTGATGCGGCGCTGGCAGACCGTCGCGCGGATCGTGCACACCGGAGGAGTGCGCGTGTAGCGGAATAGGAGGCCAGAACAGAACCATAAGGGAGTATCTGCATGCTAACATTTCGCGCGACCACTCAAACTAGTTTCATACTCTATTGATGGTCTGGAGGTCTCACTCACCGTTGACACGGCGAGAGGAGCGATACATCAATCAATCTCCTGGCGTCTTTGGTACCTGCGGATTATCTACCGACTAACACACTAGTATATAGGGACAGAGACGTAATCAGCCCATAAAGTGCCATAAATCCTCATGGCATCTCACGCTCTAATGAATTGCTGTGAAAGTATGAAAAACGGTTTGAGAACATCTCCACACACGTTAAAAAATACCGTAATGATGCTTGAAGTAAATATGTCGTCGGTGATGCATGATAGATTACCTAATATTTTGAGTGGAGTGTAATATGGAGCACTAGGCGCAGACGTAATGGAGTGAGGGATCACTTATATCTTCGGCCATGTTATTTTCAGAAAGACATAATAATAGCCTTTGTGGAGTAAAGCCTTGGAGAGTTGTTGATTGTTTGTCACCGTGAGGAGTATTAACAATTGGTAATGATTAATCATATCCCGAGGTATGATCGAAAAGGGCATGCCACATAAAGAAAGGACTGACGATTGTGATAAATAGTGATTAGAAGTAGCATTTCTCACGATGCAAAAATCTGTTTTTTAGAAATGTTACACTACTAATCGAGGACGAGCAGGGATGATAGTGAAGATGAAAATGTAGAGGATAGCCTTTGTAATACGTCTCCAAAGACATCGTATAATGCGGTTTTTTTATTGATTCCATGCGCTATTACTATTATCTATCTATCACGTAAGATCGTTATACTGACACTTCTATTATGATTTGATTTGAAGACACTAGCAACCTACCTTAAGCCCTACGCAGTCCTACGGATGCGCCACGATTTATCTGCTATTCTTCTATCTTTGTTCTTATTGAGCTCTTTTGGCCACGATAAATGGAAAATCGTTACAATGTCGGGAGTCGCAATTGATCCTTTACATTACTGAATGAATGGAACTCATTTAATTGATATAGAATATTACCTTGAGAGAGATATCCTGGAACGAAAATAATCGAAAGAAGGAGCACACAAAGGCATTTAACCACAAGGGTGGGATGGCGGCCCCCAGTCTTACAGCCCGAGGGTTGCTGCCGCGCCATTGCGTTTCGATTGCCCCAACTCATGGGACCCCCTGAATTGTTCCCTAACGCGCAACGCCATTCTTTATAATATACGGCAGAGATCCCTACGAACCAGAATCCTAGATGGGGTAGTTCCTGGCTAAGGAGCCCCCACTGACATGCCAACCATGCAGAAAGCGTCCTTCTCTTTGTATGTCCGACACACTAAATAACTCAAACGGCGTATCGGCGGCTGATTCGGCATACGCATTAGCTCTAGCCTGGAAGGGGGGAACTTCATCACTGGTAGGCCATGTCTTCGTATCATGTACGGCGCACGTGGCCATGACGAGGAGGATGAGTAGTTCACCCTCGAAGACTAAAGGTCATGTACAATAAGCTACTGATAGTGGTATGTAGTCTTCTAGACTACTTGCTGTTCTGTATTCTTGAGCATGATCTCTGTCCATGTACCCCTTGCGAGCTTTGCTGTATGAGGTATGAATTAGGATCTTATGATGTTTGATGGATATGTGTTTAGCAGTGATAACTTGCAGACGATATCTTGAAACGGATGTGAACTACTGAACATATCGTGTGTGTTAGGACACAATTTTATCTCGATTCTAAGAACTCATGCACGTAGAAGCTTTGGGGACAACTACTTTATGAAGTTCTCATGTGTTGAGCTTGTTGAAGATAGATATGAGTTGGAATCAAGATAAGATCAATGATGGCATCTACTCATACCTATAAATCAATAGTGAGAGCATCTCCCACTCCCTACGCCGATAAAATGCTTTATACTGAGAGTTGACACTAGGAGGGTCAATCTACGCGCACTATGAGGGATTTTAGAGGTCATGTGATTAGTTGCTTCTTTCTATTAGAGTGTCTATCAATATTATCATTGGATCTGAGAAGCTCCGGTCTAAGGGTTAGATGTATTTAGAGATGACAAGACCATAGTCACGCATCATACAACCGAAAGCCACGAGGTGCAATATAAGATGCTGATCACAGTATAAGAGAGAGAGTAAACATTTTGTGTAGGAAAGGGTTTGATGCACCAATCTCACATACAAAAACTATAAATAGTCTACTTCGCGATTATGATTACAATTCTCCATCAAACCATGTTAAGTCAAGACTTTGGAGTGACTCCTTTGTTGCAAAAGCTAGTTTGAGGGATTCAGACTATGGATAACATGAAATACCTAGACATTTATACCTTCGCCTACACTCAATCTGCAGATAACAGAGAAGTTCAACCAGAACTATGCCAAAGATAAGGTCGAAAGACAAAATGTAAAATAAAAACCATGCCTATGATTCCAACTCACTAAGCATTCGTCCAAATAACGTCCTATGTATTCTATGCATCACTTTTATTCTCTATCCCCTACTTATCTGTGTCGAACCAAGTTATCTCTATTAAATATCAGATTTCAAAACAATAGAACCACTAGAGTGTATTATATGACTCTCTAAGCGCATTCTGCATATCTTTCGCGAGGGAGTTGTGTATCGATCAGTTACCGAGAGCAACTTCCATAGGCGACGACAAGAGCCTCCGTAAAAAACCTAGTATAAATATTGTTAGCACCAGTTGTTGTATGGATGTGGGGTGTGTTGTGGGCGGAGGAACGAGTGAGCCAAGAACGGTAGAACTTCTGTGTGTAGTTCTTGGTGGGTTTGCAGCGTTGTTTGAGAGAGACCAGCTGCTACTACCATTCCTACGCCTCCCACGGATTGATAAACCTTACGGTCATCCACTTGAGGGAAATTTTGCTTTGTGCGCGCGATAAGCTCAAATCCAACAAAGACCACTTGCGCTTGGAGGCCGCACAACACGAGGATCTAACAATGAAGGAAGCATTGCGTAGTAGGCAGTGGCACCCATCTTTGACAGAGCATCGTACGTCACAGTATGCGGGGTAGCACGTGACTATGCACCGCTCAATCCTATGTGCTCTCAATCGCCTCGCGCGGAGGTTGGCTCTGTCGCGCGCTGTGGATGCACTCGCATGAGGGGCTGGCTCGTGTCCAATACGTCCCTCTGGATGATAGTTTCTGGGATCAAGCTACTTGGTTAGAATTCTTCCTTTGGATTCTATGCGCGAGGATGATTCATAGGCGACACTCGCAGTCTCGCCTCCTCAACTACTATTGTCACCTGGTACAGTCTCTCAGACCCCCGCTGTAATCTCTTTCTGGTTTCGTGTAGAAAGAAGACATAGGAGGAGACGTGGCCCTTTAAGGAAGCCTGCATCTCCAACTAATTGCCAGCATTCGGACACCTTCTTGAGACACATAAGTATGATGGTTCGAGCGGAGAGGGCCGGCACTCTCGCCTATGGTGGTTCGATCTGTGCACATAAAGAGAGAGTGGCGACCCTGATGACGCGGCGTAACCGATTAAATATATGCTAGTTGGCTATCGCTAATGTGTCAGCTGCTCTTGATCACAATCGTGCTCTACTATGAGCACTTCTCGAAGCTGCATATCTCATCGCTGCTCTCAGCTCGAAGGACATGTTCATATTTCATTCCAGTCGAGAACTCTAAACGGGGCGCGAGCTCAACTTCAATAGAGGACGCCGGCAGATGGTTGGACAAGGGTGCGTCCTATAATAGCAATAGTGGGGCTTAGCCTCGTGCGCCACATCTTGTGAGGTTACATTTGAGGCACTTCACAGTGAAGTTTCTAGTGGGGGGCGAGTACCCGCACAGACTTCTCTTCATGTGTCACGGTGGGGCCGAGGCGAGTATTCTTGCTGACTTGATTGTCTCAACAATCAAACTCATATCCGTTCGAGCACATCTTCTGTAGAACAAGTAAGCATATTAGTGTAGGCATGTGAACCCAAGTATGTTATAAGATATGGACGCATTGCCGTTGCTCTTTCCTTGAATGCATACACTGGTCTGAGTCACCTTGAGTACTGTGAGGAGACCCAGAGATACAGCCCTGGTGTCTATATAAAACTAGGGGGTTAGTCTGTAGAGGCTAGAAGGAACCATTGAATCCTACGAGTTAGGGTTTTAGTTTGTCTGATCTCGTGAGAGATCACTTTGTAACCCCCTTAGTGTAGTGGACCACCCAAGAAGCACATATCAAAGTTTATCAGAGCCATTGAGCGTAGGGTCAGATTCTATCCACCGTAGCTGGGAGAAGCAGGTCCATACCAGACACTGTGTGCTATGGGCTAAAAAATCAGCGAGAGTATCCATCGTTTGCACGAACGAGCTGATGCTCCTATTGTATACCGGTCCCGTTTCTGGTGCCATTGGTTGGTTATCTTCTATCTCAGCATTACATATTTCTTTGGGGGGGGGCACTCTGGTCACACTGAAGACTCCGCCTATTGGCATTTTCACACCACATCACACCCTGTAGAACTCTATGCCCCACTCTCTGACTAAAACCACTCGGAAATGCCCGGGTGACATTACCGATAACGATCGTCGACGCGAACATCTAAATAAGTAAGACGGAGAGCAGTGAGGAGAGTAGAAACTGTTATCCGAAGATCCAGTCTCATCTATAAGTCACATCTTCGGTGCCAGCTGACTTGTGGGTTCCATAGCCAGGAACTCACATGCCTCTAGGCAAAAAGCTGCCTATACGGGCACTCATACACCGACATATGAGGAGGTTGTACCGGTTCAATCGCTTCTGGTCAGGTATGTCGCCACTTCCCACCCAAACTTGCGAGAATATCAGCGAAAAACACCATACATGCAGCTTGTGTTTGCTCGTCTTGTCAAGCAACATGATCTCATCACGTAAGTGCCGGCTTCTCCTACTTAGAGTGTGAGGAAACATTAGTCCACACACAGTTTCATTCTCCTGAGTAGCATATGGATCAGACTCTCTCCATAGTCTCAATCCTGCATCGACCTTCCTGATCCTTCTTCATGTTTTCTGCAACTGGATGTGCATCATTGTGGTCAGGGATCTTGGGTTTCAGCTTCCTTAGCACTTGAGTTTCATCTTCTTCAGCAGCTTCAGGCACTGGGGCCTTGTTCTTTTCCTCAGCAGAAATGTTTCTAGTGCTTCTCTTGGGCTTCTGAGCTGGAGCAGCTGCCTTGGGAGCAGCTTTGGGCTTAGATGGAGCAGCCCCTGATCTGATTGCATCTCCCATGAGCTTTTGAGCTTTGGGTGCTGGTGCAGCATCCTCTTCCTCTTCATCATCATCTCTCATAATTGATGATCTGCCAAGCACTCTGGCAGTGGTCTTCTTGACCCTTTCCTTCCTTTTCTTGCCTTCTCCAACTGCCTCTATCAGATGGCTTGGAGGTTTCAGCAGTGGATGCTCTGGCCTTAGACATGGGGACTCTCTTTGCTGTGCCTTCTATACTGGCTGCCCTGCTTGCCTTGACTGGACTATAGCAAGGGTTACAGCCATAGCTCTTTTCAGCAACCTTTTCTTTAGGAGGGTGGGTAGGGAGCTTTCGTGTGCCCCAACAAAAACCGTACATAGAGATGCTGCCAATCCTGCATAGCAGCGTCTTGAAGGATCTCTTTCTGTGATGCCTCGGAACTATTCATGGCGATGTCGGTGTGGTGGGCGACGATGGCCCTGTTGTATGGTTCTCACGCTGGGTGCTCAGCAAAACGCGACTGTGCGCGGGTATCTAAGCGAACATGAATCTTGGTAGGGGACTATGTCGTCTGCGCACTAGGTTGCAGAACCTACGCGCCCGCTCAGACTTGTCTGGCTATCACATTGGTCACAGCTCGCCATCGAAAGGGGTAGGCACGTCGCAATGAACCTGTATCTAGGACCACGACCCGCTAGATGTGCTGTGAAGTACGAATTATACCGACTCCGACTGCTTCAGAACCCCTTGTGCTATGATGAAGTATCACGAAGACACTTGAGCTTCTAGTTAGGTTCGCGTAATCGCACAAAGTTAGTATGGTACGTCTCTGTATAAAAAACATTAGCTGTTGATTAATGATCTCTTCACCAAAGAGAGAGCAGTGTCTCGGATCTGACCCAAGATTACACTATGGTGAGAATCTTGATGCATCAAGTAAAAGTAATCGGATGAAAAATCCAGGAAAGAATTTTCCCTCAAAAATCAGTCGGCAATGTTGGTATGCCATAACTCTGGAGGTGGCAGCATCCGCGCGAGCGTCAGTAAGGTTTTTCTGGAACCCGTGAAACTTACCGTTGAAGCCCCTGTATTGGGGAGCTAATCAACGGGAGTCCCTGAGAACGAAATCTTATCAGTTGCGGGATTGATAGTCTGTTGGCACTCGCGGAGAGAATGACCATGAGACACACTCCGAGCCTAGTCAGACGCGGTTCTTCAGACAGGAATGAAGATCGAGAAACCGATTCCTCTAAGCGAGGATACACCATTACCCGGGATTCTGACTGGGCCACACTGGCACTGTTCAACTCGGGTGATTCCCAAGAGGCAAATAGCCGCGATTGCAGATCTCGGAGGCGGATTTGTGGCTGGGCGGTGGCAGTCTTCCTGGGCTCCTCATCGGCGAGGCCTCCCTCAGGCCACTAATATCAGAGGACTGAGATTCTATACGCATCGCTCCGGGTCCGAGCAATGTCTGATCGCGGAAGGAGCACCTTCGAGACCCTTATTTTCATCAGACTTACTGTACGGGTAGAGCTCGTTCGCCTTCGGCGCGGCTGATACAGTGACGCACTACTGGTGTCAACTATGCAGTGGAAAGAGTCAGCGCATATGGGATCGAAGTGCTGTCCCCTAAGATGTCGGAGGCTCTAGCGGTATTAGCACAAATGCACCAGAGTGTCGACCCAGGCACTCGACTCTTTCCCAGTTCGGCCGCGGCGGGAACCCCTCTGTCTTGAGGGCGGTGGCAGACCGCGGTGAAAGAATTTTCTGTGTGATCGTCGCAGCGATCGCAGAGCGTACCACTGTGAGCAGGGAGGTCCGCTGGGTTGACTGGATGAGGAGCTGATCCCGAGACCTTCGGTCAGGCATTGCGGCCTAGCAGTCTTAATGACTAGCTGGCGCGAGGTTCGGAAGCATTTTTTCCAATTGGGCACGATATATGACTTGCTCATAGTTATAACCTGGACCTAATGTTGGCATTGAGGCTGTGGGTTATGTCTATGGAATTAGGTGATAACGACTCGGTGCTAAACGATGAGGCCAATGAAGGCACTTGTTACTGCGATAAGCTCGGTGTGTAACCGCGGAATGGTACTAATGGGTCTGCACCATCTCAGCGAGTAGTTTTGGGCAATAAACCTCGTGGAGATGAGACATCATTCGCCTAATGTGATAGCTTTGGGAAAGGAACCGAGGATGAATCGGCCTAGACCGGGAGAATACACAAAAGAGTCAGTGACTTTATGATAGTCTATGACGAATACGGGAACCGTGAGGTGCTCCTCAACTATAGGAGCGGTTGACTTTGGCGAGTGATATCGCTATTGTGCTTCAAAACTTTGTGATGTGTAAACATGAACAAGAGTTTTTGAGACCTGTAGAAAGCATAGATTAGTCTATAGGATGAGAGGTTACCGTTTCAGAGCCATTTTGTCCATGGGGACACTTCTACCAATTGTTTGGCGAAGAGAAGAAAAGAAGTGTGGAAACACCACAAGCAACAAAATGAGATTTTGTTTCCTTCGAAGATGGTAATAGCGTTAATAGACACCAACAATGTCAACCCCACTAGGAGATGTATGCGGATAGAGAATATGAGTGTGAGCACACATGGCTGCTACGAAGATCCTACTCTGAAGGCATTATCAGCAAATTGGCGATGAACTAGGTCACTGCGTATATATAGATGAGTATTATTTGACCTCTTAGCGCCATTCAAAGATGGAAGAGGGACAAGTTATTGGGTGATTCGATTAGGTCAATACTCCATCAGTATTAAGCACAAGTGGGAGTGTTGCCACTTTTAGCATATAAGGCATATGTCTGTGCCACACGAATGAGAGTTGATCTTTAACTCAAGTTGATTGAGTAAAGTTCCTCCCTAGATGTGCACTACCCCTAAGACGGCATCAAACTAACCTCGGGTTTTTGTTTTGCTGATGACTTCATCAGTAGGTGTTGAAGCATCGTGGACTGCTCAAGTTGAGTGAGAATCATTGGCGGAGCAGGGATCCTTTGAGATGAATAATGAACTTACCAGTCCTTACATGCGTCTACCTCCCGCACGCAAGGGGATAATACAACAAGGAATCGCACGACGCACAGGAAGGAGGGATGGACCAGAAAAGATAAGGAAGTCGCACTCGGAAGCATTAGTACTGTCGCCTTGTCTTACCACATGAGGGGTTGTGACTCCTGAACTTAGTCGCATGAATGGAAGTTGTTGCCGGTCCGCCAAAGATATAAAGTAAGTAGTTGGCGGAGTCACCCTCACAGAATTCTTCAATTTCTTTGTCCTCTACACAAGGAGTCACATCCATTCCTCTGATGCGGCAATCTCTGGAGTTCGTTAGAGATCTGAATCTCGGTGGTGACATGTGAGAACTTGATGAGTCTTGGCGAACCCCACTTGCACAGCAGGTTATTAGGTCCTACGTCTCTTCACTCTTGTGATATTTGCATTAAGCTCCGCTCCACATTGAAAAGACGTTCTAGTCCTTGATTATCTAGCTTGTGGTCTTCAGATGCGTGTGAAGTGGTATCTGGTGAATATCTTGAGTGTTCCCTTAAAGAATAGCAGGTCATACTTCTCTTGTTGAGGAACAAACTTCGTCTTGGGGTATTGATCTTCTTCCCACTCAACTCCATTGGCATTGAACTTTCGTTCAAAACCAACACCTTGATTCTTCGGTCTTCCTTGCTTGCGTACAATTTCCTCAAATTGCTTACTTCCGGCAAGGCTCTTGTAAACACCTTTCTCTATAATTCCCTTCAATAAGCTATTTTCTTGCT
>NW_024111891.1:0-9195 GCF_003073215.2 Triticum urartu | reverse complement strand
AAAGAGGAGATTAGGCACTTGTAGGAGTAGTTGCTATCAATATTATTGAAGTTGGTTCACTTTTGTTTGAAGTTACTAAAAATTTCAGATTATTTCAGAAAAATAATGAGGAGAGATTTTTGAGGGGCTCATCGAGCCAAAGCTCGAAGGAAAAGGCACCGAAGCCTAAGTATAATTTGCGCGCACCGCGGAGATTCGGGCGTGTGAATGGCCTTCTGATGATTTCTTGAGAGCAGCCGGTATCTATGAAGATTTTCATGAATTGGCTCACAATGCAGGCCTCACCGCTTTCCTCCACGACCAATGCGATCAGTATCTCTTACTCACAAATACCTTTGTGCAAAACTTTCATTTTCATTCTAGGAACTCACCACCTACGGTGGAGTTTCATTTATATGATGAGCATAAGGAGATGTCACTTTATGATTTCTGTCGGATTTGTTTAGTCCCTTTTGAGGGCAAGACAGAAGAACCACATCATGATGATGTGGGTTTATTGATACTATCACTGTAGGAGAAACTAGGAAGGTTTTCGATGCACGAATCACTAGCATACATTTTCCTGTTTTACATTACTTTGCATTATTTGTTAGTCGTTGTTTAATTGGACGCAGAAACTGTGGAAACCATAGTATCTGAAAGTGCTAGTGATCGACTAGAGGGGGGTGAATAGGCGATTTTTATGAAAGTCTTCAAAACATGGAAGTTTCGAAGACAAACGATAGAAATAAACCTATTACCATGCAGCGGAAGGTAGACTACACTAGGCAAACCATAGTCAAGTATTCAATGAGTGAAAGCACAATGACTAATAGCAGCTAGGCAGTAAAGATCAGGTAGGAAGATATTGTGAAGCCAATCAGAACAAGCAGTCACTCAGTGAAGACAAAAGATAAAGCAATCATACAATGACTTCACAAGGACCAACAGTAAGTAAAGGGAAGGGAAGGATGAAACCAGTGACTCGTTGAAGACAATGATTTGTTGGACCAGTTCCAGTTGCTGTGACAACTGTACGTCTGGTTAGGGAGGCTGAGATTCAACTCAGAAGACCTCGTCTTCACCTTATTCCCCTTGAGCTAAGGACACCCAGTCCTCGCCCAATCACTCTGGTAAGTCTTCAAGGTAGACTTCCAAACCTTCACAGACTTCGTTCACCGGCGATCCACAATGACTCTTGGATGCTCAGAACGCGACGCCTAACCGGCTGGAGGATTCACAGTCCTCAAGTGTAATAAGTCTTCAGATCACACAGACAGGAAGACTTAAGTGATGCCTAACACTCTTTGGCTCTGGGTGTTTAGGGCTTTATCCTCGCAAGGAATTCTCTCTCAAAGGCTTCGAGGTGGGTTGCTCTCAAACGACAAAAGCCGTACTCTAACTCTGAGCAGCCAACCATTTATGGTTGTAGGGGGTGGGCTATTTATAGCCACTAGGCAACCCGACCTGATTTGTCCGAAATGACCCTTTGTCACTAAGGAACTGACACGTGTTCCAACGGTCAGATTTCAAACACACACGGCAACTTTACTTGGGCTACAAGCAAAGCTGACTTATCCAACTCTAAAGATTTGCTCTCATAGTCTTCACTCGAAGACATAGGATTTTGGTTAAGCATCACTTCAGTCATTCTGACTGTTCACTTGGACCCCACTTAACAGTACGGTGGTTCCTATGACTCAACAAAGAAAAAAAGAACGACGAAACAACTAAGTCTTCGCGCCCATAGTCTTCATGCGATGTCTTCTCTTGTCATAGTCTTCAATGTGAATGTCTTCACATACCACCTTTGACTTCAATGTCTTCATTCATTTTTAGGGGTCATCTCTGGTAGGAAAACCGAATCAATGAGGGACTTCTACCTGTGTTATCCTGTGCAATTCTCACAAACACATTAGTCCCTCAACCAGGTTTGTCGTCAATACTCCAAAACCAACTAGGGGTGGCACTAGATGCACTTACAATCTCCCCCTTTTTGGTGATTGATGACAAACTGGTTGAAGTTTTCAATGGGGAATAAAATATGTGAAATTGTAAAGGATAGGGTATTGTCTTCATAAGTTGCAAGGCTCCCCCTGAAGATGTGCATATAAGTAATTTGCTTTTGGAATGCAAATGCACATGGCAGGTTGTACTTGTGGAGATCCTCTTCAACCTATGATGACAATTCATCATGCAAGATATGAGTAACGAAGATAATGACATGCATAATGAAAAATGGACGTCTGCAAAATGATCTAAGTGCGGAATTTAATCCGCACATGCGGAATTTATCATCGCATCACAGAATAGCAAATAAGTAGCAGACGACCATCGAGTTTAAGTGTTACAACTCAAAGAACCAAATGTATCGAAAAAGAGTTGTAAGCACTTGGCAAAAGTAGCAAAAAGTAAAGCAACCACCCATATGGACCCGCTTGAAGACTATCAACTCATATGCTTCTCCCCCTTTTGTCAGTGAGGACCAAAAAGGTTTGAAGACATAGAGCGCCTACTCGTTCCCATGAGGTGCAGGCGAGGCAGCAGGGTCGTCGTTGAGATCCGGTGGTGCAGAGGAACTTGGTGCAGTGTCGATCACGCGCTGAAGTTGGAGGAGGTGAAGTTGCATCATCTTGGTCATCGATGACTCTGGCATTTACGGTCGCAGCTGAGGACGAGTATTCAGAGTCTTCAAGTGAGGGAGTCCGACGCAAGTGAGCATTTCTGGGAGGAGTTGAGTCAAACTTGAAGCGTTCGGTGAAGCCATCGTCATGCAGATCAGCTTCAGCACTCAGTAGGGTCAAACTCTTCCACGACCTCCGACAGGTTTCATGAGTGACAAAGGCATTCTTGGTGGCAAGATTGCGAATGCGGTTGACATCCACCAAGAGGCTTTGCATCTGACGCTTAAGCCAGTCGTGATGTTTGTCCTGTTTCTGATGCAGCGCGACGAAGCTCTCGGTCATTTAGGACACGAGATCGTCGTCGAGGCCTTTGCGCAATGGTGCTACCAGTGGCATCAGTTTGAGCACGAGGGGCACGTGTGTTTCCAGCAAGGGGATAAACACGAGACACTGCTGGAATTCCTTCAATGGGCTGGGTGAAGCTTTGGTGATCAGCATTGTGAAGATAAATGGGATCCTTAGCAGGCTCTGGGTAAATGGCTTCAACTGACAGATCAACCTCGGGCAAGAATATAAGATGATTGCGCGCAGACGGCTGATAGTTGAAGGCTGAGTGACGCTTGATCAGACGCATGACCCATGGAGCATAGAATTTCAACCCAAAGATGTCGGAGCCAGACGCAGCCAACTGCCTGATGAAAAGTCTTGAGCATTGAAGCTGATGCCATTGAAGATATAGAAAACCAAAGTCTTCATTGCTCCTTCAAGCTTCGCTGCAAGTGAGTGTCCTTTGACAGGCCATAGAGTCTTCCTGATGATGTCGAGGCAGGTACTCTAGGTCTTCAACAAAGAACTCAGATGGGTATTCAGCGTCGTGAGGCAGAGGCTTCATCATGCTCAGCATTTGACTCATGTTGGGTTCTGGTTTCTGAAAGATGCTTTCCAAGGCATTTTGATGTTGTTGACAACCTGGTTCATAGTATTCACCAGGAGTGGGCAGGCCTGTGAGCTCAATGATATCAAGAGCTTTAGCTTCATGATGGACATTGCCTGTCATCCACTCAAGGACCCAAGTCTTCGGATCCTTGTTGTAGCCTCGAATATGAAGAGCATAGAATTGAAGCAACAATTCTTCATTCCAGTGCTCCTTGTCAGTGATGAACTGCAGCAGACCAACATCTCGAAAACAGTCCAATGCTTCTTCGAGGCAGCGCTGACCAGCTATAGCTTCAGAGTCAAGGCGCATATGTGGAAATATGCGCCCTTGATTGTATAGGACACAGGAATAGTAGCTGCGCTGCTGATAGCTCCAGAACTGATCTGAGGAAATGCACGGTCTGTTATAAGGGTTCTTGGAGCTGTTGAAGAAGGTATTATGTGCCACGAAGCCATTTGCATTAAAGACCCCAGGTGAAGTGGCAGTGCCTGGGAATCATGGAAGCTTGGCTTGGGCTTTTGGAATTGAGGCCTGTGCTCAACGTGGTACTCAAATTGTGGACCAGCAGCAGGCGGAGGAGTCAGAATGGGCATCGAACCATAACTGGCTGACCACGATCAAATGCCAGCTCCATTGTGTGAGGTCTTGGAGGGGGAACAGGGGCATTTGCATTGTCTTCATGGGCTTTAGGGGCCACATGTGCTTCAGGTACTTGGACCTCAGGTGCTGCAGCATTGACTTCAGGTGTTGCAGCATTGACTTCAGGTGTTGCAGCATTGACTTCTGGTGCCTTATTGGCTTCTGGCGCCTCGTTGGCTTCCGGCGCCGTATTGGCGGTAACCATGACAACGTCATTGGCGTCAGCAGTGATGTTGGTGGCTACTTCAGGGTTGTTAACCTCCACTTAAGAAGCTGGAGGGTCGGTCACATTCTCCTCGAGAACAACATCTTGGTGAGACGGGGGTGTAGCAACTCTTGAAACTCTTGGGGCTTCTTCTTCATCTTCTTCTTCATCGGTTGATGCAGCCGAAACATCTTCAGCCATTTTGGCTTCGGATTCAGACACGTGCATTGTGGGAGTGACTTGGGGCCTTGGTCCTTTGTGAAGCCTGCGTAATGCGGATGACGCTTGTGGAGCGTGAGTGTGCTGGGCCACAAAGTCATCATCATCTTGCACTGTTGGGGTAGCTTGCGGTTGGGGAGAGCTTGGAGTGTCTTGTCTCTGTGGGTGATCAGCCCACGATGCATCTTGAGCAGTTGGCGTCAGAGGATGACCAATGCTGATGAGTTTGATGTGTGTGAGCACAGGCGATGATACCAATTGGTGCTCGATCTGAGGAAGGACTTCATCATCTCCAACATTGTCATGATGACCAATGTCTTCAGCAGCGGTGGGGTCAACTGCTGGAATGTCTTCAGCTTCAGGAGCCTCTGTGCAAGCAGGCTCATGAATTACCATCCGTCGTTCTTGATGCGAAGAGGCAGGACGAGCAACCGAGATGGGCTCAACAATAAGGGGCTCTGTGGCAGCAGCCTGATCTTTCTTGGTTTTGCGCTTCTTCTTGGAGGGAGCGACATCAGAAGCTTCAGGATGTTTCCTCTTTCTGGCTTCAGCCTCGGAAGCCCTTGTCTTCTTTAACTCTGAGCCACTATGGGGACCTTAGGCTTTGAGCCTGTCATACTGGCTGGGAAGACAATGGGATATGCTTCCTGCCTTGTTGCTTCGGGTTCGGCCACAGCTGGCTTCTTCTTCTTCTTTGCAGCCATCTTGGGATCGATGCCAGGACGCCCAAGAGCCTTGCGCTTTTCAGCTTCATTGTAGGCTTGCACACACTTGTCAGCCAGACTCTTCATGCGCTCACGAGAACCTTTAGCTTCTTCGCGTTTCTTGAGAAAGGCTTCCTTGAGCTCATGCAGCATAGTCTTGAAGTTCTTGACATCTTGCACGCTGAGCTTTGCCATGTGCTGCTTGAACTGAGCTTTCTCATAGTCGATCTTTTGCTTCAGTTCAACGATGCGCTGAGCTAGAGCTAGCTCAGAAGCAATGGCGCCAGTGAAAGCAACACTGAGGCCAATTAGAAGTTGCAGATCATCAAAGCTAAGATTGGGGGTTTCAAACCACTCATCAATGAAGTTGTGAAGGATTGCTACGTCAAAGAGAGGCAAATCATTGAAGATTTCTGCTTCTTCTTTGCTCTTGATCAGTTGCTCAAGAGCGTCATCTGCAAGATCTTCATCGCTGGACAGATCAATGGTGTCATTGCGCAGAATAGCAGCAACAGTCAGTTCTTGGCTGGTGGGTTGCAAGGGCATCTTCACTCTCGAGGGCTTGGAGATGTGTGACAAATCTTCAGACTGCACACTGTGTTCGGGAGGTGCAGTGGCCAGAGGCTTCTCCTGTGAGACCTTTGGTATAGGAGCAGGCTTTGAAGCTTTAGGCTTCTTCAGTTTCTTTGGCTTCGGCGGTGCAGGCGCTTCATCAGATTCAGCGTCATCTGCAGGCTCATCCACGGCTGTCCCTTGAACCATGATATGAGTGATGAGACCTTCCAGGTTGTAGAAGGGCCCAACAAGATTGGGTTCAGCTTCGCGTGTGCCATCAGCACGAGGAGCAGAGGGGCCTGGATTGAAGTCTAAGCCTCGTGACTTCTTGTTCTCTTTGGCCGAGTTCCTGGCAAACTGAAGGTTGCGCTTGAACAGATTATCATCGCGGCACCACAGTAATGAAGATGGGTCTGCATCCGCAGGCTGCGGTCCACGGACCATGCAAGGATAGAAGCCTTGTTCAATGGCTTCAGCTCTGGACTTGGGTTGAAGATTTCTGTATAGAATGTCTCCCCATGGTCGTTTGATGGCATTCTTCTCAGCATACTCCTGGGTCACGAACCTGTACTTGAACCACTGTTCTGCCCAATATCTTCGAATCCATTGGATTCGAGTTTTTCGCTGATTGTAGTCCTCCTCTGGATCTGTCTTGTACAGCTCATAGAGGTCAGGAGGCAAATCTCTTGAGGTGTTGCCACGATGCTGTGTGCCACCCTTTCTTGTAGGTTTCTCTGGTGCCATGAAGTTTAAACTGAAGGGCTTTAATACGTTTAAAGGCTTCAAAGGCTTCCGCTTTTTGGTCAAACAGGAACTAGCTTCGGGAGAGTTAATGTGATGCTGAAGAATTCTGCAAACGAATGCAAACTATGAGAACCAAGGGATTCTCCCACGGACATGTACCTGTGACAGCATTAAGGTGCGAGGGAAGGGGAAGAGGTCATATGCATTCTCAGAAGATTTTGAAGATAAATCAGTTTAGAAGACATTGACCTCATAGTGCAAATACATTCACTCTTAGATAGAGAGTTGGTTCCAGATTTGTATGAATCCACCGAATAAGTACAAGTGAGGAATCTAACTACTTTGTGAAGCATAAGTGAACATACTAGGCATATTATGAGATGCAGTATGAAATAGATCCAACTTGTGTGAACAGAAACTGCTTGTGGTAGAAAGTGATGAATCTATAGGATCAAAGGGGCCGTAAAAAGGAAGTTTTATTTACCACACGAAGAACTGCTAGACGGAGTGGGAGAGGAGGCCGAGCAGTTCGATCGTCCGTGCCCTAACTTGGCGACGGAGGACACCTACGGCGACGGCGGAGAAGACGATGTCCGCGGCCGGCGTGAAGACGGCGTCGGTGAGGTCGCGCAGCTAAGCGCTTCGTCGCCGGCGTCGTCGAGGGCTAGCGGTGGCGCTAGGGTTTGTGCGAAGAGTGGAAGAAGGATAATGACTGTGGTGAGGCGTGTATTTATAGGGACAGGGACGGCACAGTGTTATTACACAGGTGCCCCTGGCGATTCACATCTGAAGGACACGTGGCCATCATGCAACATATCGGAGGTTGTTCCACGTTCCCACGCACGCCTGGATTGTCGGGTGGTCGTTCCCACTTCTCCGGGTTTCAGGTGAAGGAATTAGCATTGAAAACGGACTTAATGTTTGTCTCTGTATCTTCTGCTGACAAGGACGCAGAGAAGACATTCGACAGTTTCAATAGAATGCATATGATTTGGACAGATAGAGTTTGAGATAGAAAGCATAGAGAGATTAGGGTCCGATCACATTCACTTAGTTCAAAAGATTCAACAAGGAAGACGTAGCTATAAGTGAATGCTGTAGAGGACAGAACACTAGTATGTATATATCAGAAGACAATCAAGTCAACATAGTGAAGATAATCATGAAGACAAGTTGATGAAGACAAACAAAATGTGAAGACATAGCAAATGTAACGCCATGGGTAAAACACTTCAAAAGAAGAATTTGGTGGTGGCGTTACCCACCGTATAGGAAGTATTAGACCCAGACACGGCGCACAATTATCGTGGCGCTCCGAAGTCAAATTCCACATTAATGTATTCACACTTAGAATGTATGTCTTCATTGATTGAAGATATACTTTACTTCGTGTGTTGCACATCTAAGTCATCAATATGCATAAGTGTTAGGATGTGTGCCTGATCACAGGACATTTGAGGATTCCAAGATATTTAGCTCACACCGTAACTTGCAAAATCTTCTCATCCAAGGGCTTGGTGAAGATATCTGCCAATTGCTCTTCAGTGTTGACGTGTATGATATCAATATCTTCCTTCACAACATGATCTCTGAGAAAGTGATGACGAATTTCAATGTGCTTTGTCTTTGAGTGCTGAACTGGGTTGTTGGCAATCTTGATGGCGCTTTCGTTGTCGCAGTAGAGTGGCACTTGCTTCAGATGAATGCCATAGTCTTTGAGTGTTTGCTTCATCCATACAGATGAGCGCAGCAAGATCCAGCAGCAATGTATTCAGATTCAGCAGTGGAGAGAGATACACAGTTCTGCTTCTTTGAAGACCAACATACAAGTGATCGTCCCAGAAAGTGACATGTGCCTGATGTAGACTTGCGATCCACCTTGTCACCAGCATAATCAGCATCCGAGAATCCAACTAGATCAAACTCTGAGCCCTTTGGATACCATAATCCTAGTGTTGGGGTGTGAGCCAAATATCGAAGAATTCGCTTCACAGCTAAGTGATGCGATTCCTTTGGTGCCGCTTGGAATCGGGCACACATGCAAACACTAAGCATGATATCTAGCCTAGATGCACATAAATAAAGTAAGAACCAATCATGGAGCGGTATACCTTTTGATCGAACTCTTTACCATTGTCGTTGGCGTGTACCTTTGCAATCTTGCATTCCAAATTTCTTCAGGCAATCTTTGAGGTATTTCTCTTGAGATATAAAGATGTCGTTGCGTTGCTGACGTATTTGAAGACCAAGGAAGAACTTCAGCTCACCCATCATGGACATCTGATATTGCTCTTGCATCATATATCCAAACTCGTCAGTGTATTTCTGATTGGTGCAGCCGAAGATAATGTCATCCACATATATTTGGCACACAAACAGTTCACCATCATATGTCTTCGTGAAGAGAGTGGGGTCGAGGGAACCAGGTTTGAAGCCTTTGCTCTTCAGGAAGTCTTTGAGTGTGTCATACCAAGCCCGAGGGCTTGTTTGAGGCCATACAGTGCCTTGTTGAGCTTGTACACCATGTCAGGATGTTTTGGATCTTCAAAGCCAGGCGGTTGTGCAACATACACTTCTTCTTCAATCTTG
>NW_024111890.1:0-9197 GCF_003073215.2 Triticum urartu | reverse complement strand
AAAAGAGAGAGATTCGGTGCAAATTTTGAAGTGTGATGTGGATCCTTGATCCAACACCTTGCACCAAATACTCTGAAGTAGCTTACGTTTGGCTTCTTACTGGTCATTAGTTCATATGATGTCTTCTTTAGAAGCTTGTGAAGATAAACATGGTTGATGACATGGCATGCAGTATCAATAGCTTCAGGCCAGAACTTCCTTGGAGTATTGTATTCATCAAACATCGTCTGAGCCATCTCAATGAGTGTTCTATTCTTGCGCTCCACGATGCCATTCTACTAAGGTGTGTATGGAGCTGAGAATTCATGAGTGATGCCCAATGTATCAAGATAAGTGTCGAGGCCAGTGTTCTTGAACTCTGTGCTGTTGTCACTTCTTATGTGCTTGATCTTGATGCCATAGTTTGTCATGGCATGATTGGCGAATCGTCTGAAGACATCCTGCACTTCAGTCTTGTAGAGAATTATATGCACCTAGATATATCTAGAGTAACCATCAACAATAACAAAGCCATAGAGACAAGTAGTAGTAGTAGTAAGAGTGGTGTAATGAGTAGGGTCGAATAGGTCCATGTGAAGCAGCTCGAAGGGACGTGATGTAGTCATGATTTTCTTCTAAGGATGCTTGGCCCTAGTCATCTTCCCAGCTTCGCAGGCACCGCACATATGATCCTTTTTGAACTTGACGCCCTCGATGCCTATGTCATGCTTCTTCGTCGCGACAGTGTACAAGTTACTCATACCAGCATGCTCTAGCCTCTGATGACAGAGCCAACACTCTGAAGCTTTTGCTAGAAGACATACTGTCAACTGTGGTCCTGCTGAGAAATCTACCATTTACTGAGCACCTTTTCGGTACCCTTCAAAGACTAGAGACTTTTCAGATTCCATTAGAACAAGGCAATGATATTTTCCAAATATTACAAACATGTTCAAGTCACAAAGCATTGAGACAGACATTAAGTTGAAAAAAAGGGATTAAACAAGCATCACTTTATCCATGTGCTGATCCTTTGAGATTGCAACTCTACCTAGACCCAATACCTTGCTTTTACCAGTGTCAGCAAATGTGATATGACTCTTGTCAGATGGACGTAAGGTTGAGTCCATGAGAAGACTTCGATCGCCATTCATGTTGTTAGTGCGTCCACTATCAATAATCCATTCTGAAGCAGCTGGTGTCATACCCTACAGTGCAGTTAGGTGGATAGTCTTCACAAAGAGTATTGTGAAGCATAAACATTTGACGAGCAAGTGGATTATGAAAGCTAGGATTTAGGTTAGGACTGATAGGATGCATGGCAAGCGACTCAGGAACGAAATACATAATAAGACCATTTGGGCATTTTATCTTGCGCCCCACAAGATGTTTTAGGTCCCCAGCAATAGCATCTGACGCCTTTGATTTCTGGTTGGAGACCTTTCCCTGCAAAAGAGAGTTAAGTTTTCTTAACCACCCACATCTTCAAGGCTGGCTTTGAAGTAATGAGTCTAAGTGCAGCATCTGAGAACTTTGGCTTTGCGGCCCTAGCAAATAGTCTTGCAGGAGGTGAATAATACTCATAAGAATAAGCAGAGTAGTTCTTGGTCTTATGAACATGAAACACGCTCATATTCATAAGCCTGAATATGGTTTCCCTGCAAAACATTGTTAGGGCGACTTTGGTGAGTCCTCTATCTATATGAAGCCTTTGGACCATGTGAAGCCTTTGGTCTGGGGTTTGTTTTCTTCCCAGGTGGTGTCATGATGACATTCACCTGAAGATTTTCAAGAGAACTCTTGGGCACCCAGATCTTCTTCAAATGTGGTCCATTCCTGAAGTTAGTACCAATATACGTGGCAAACACTTCACCATTTTGATTCTTAAACAGTTTATAATTTGCATCAATGGATTCATCAATGATAATTGGGTTAGCACAAGTGAAGCCAGATAAGGTAGATGGGTCCACTGAAGGTCCCTTTGCAGCAACCCATGTGGTTTTGGGGTACTGCTCAGGCTTCCAGTAAGTACCATCAGCATTCATTTTCCTCGCAAACCCAACACCCTCTTTCCTAGGGTTTCGGTTCAGAATCTGTTTCTTGAGGACATCACATAGTGTCTGATGCCCTTTGAGACTCTTGTACATTCCTGTTTCAAGCAACGTATTCAACCTGGCGTTCTCATCAGCAATAGTAGTGGTATCCTCGGCAGAGGGGTTAGTTACCACATCAGCAATTGAAGATATTGCAGTAGCAGTAGAACATCCTGCAACAGAAGTAGCATTATCACGCTCAAGGCATTTTAGACATGGTGGTTCAAATCCTTCCTGAGCGGGATTGATCTGTTGAGCATGAAGTGACTCATTCTCTTTTTCAAGATCTTCATGAGTCGCTCTCAAGTTCTCAAGTTCTTGCTTCCTTTGAAGATAATCGTAGGAGAGCTTTTCATGAGTAGTTGAGAGCATTTCATGACGAATTTCAAGCTCTTCGTACTTAACATGAAGATTTTTAATGTCTTCAATTAAGGACTGAGTTTGAGTCATTTCCCCGTCCAACAGGTCATCGCTTTTGTCTAACCATTTTTGAATATGTTCCATAGAAGTATGTTGTTGTGTTGCAATTTTAGCAAGTGTTTTGTAGCTAGGTTTAGATTTACATTCAGAGTCATCTTCACTGGATGTTTGATAGTGAGCATCGCGTGAGTTTACCTTGGCACCACGTGCCATGAAGCAGTAGGTGGGTGCAGAGTCATATTCGTTAGCATCAGCGTTGGTGAAGAGGCCATCGTCTTCAGTGTTGAAGATGGACTTGGCGATGTACGCTGAAGCTAAAGCCAAGGCTTGCCACACCTGAATCAGATTCCTCTTCAGAATCCATCTCCACCTCCTCAGATGCAGGCTCTTCCTCTGAATCCATTTCCTTGCCAAAAAATGCACGACCCTTGCTAGATGAGCTCTTCTTGTGTGATGAAGACTTTGACGAAGACTTAGAAGAAGACTTTGAGGATTTCTTCTTTTTCTTATCATCAGAATCGTATCCCTTGCTCTTCTTCTTCTTGTTGTTGTTCTCATTGTCCCATTGAGGACATTTAGAGATGTAGTGACTAGGTTTTTTGCACTTTTGACATGTTCTCTTCTTGTAGTCACGGGAGGAAGCTTCATCATTTCTTGAGCTGGATCTTGAAGACTGTCTGGAGCCTTTCTTCCTAGTGAACCTTTGGAACTTCTTCACGAGCATGGCAAGCTCCTTTCCAATGCCTGAAGGATCCTCAGAACTATAGTCAGATTCTTCTTCAGATGAGGAAACAGCCTTTGCCTTCAAGGCACGAGCTCGACCATAGTTGGGACCATAGATGTCTCGTTTCCTAGATAGCTGGAATTCATGTGTGTTGAGCCTCTCTAGTATGTCAGACGGGTCGAGAGTCTTGAAGTCAGGACGTTCTTGAATCATCAGGGCCAAGGTGTCAAATGAGTTGTCAAGTGATCTCAAGAGTGTGTTGACGATTTCATGCTTGGTGATTTTAGTGGCGCCGAGTGCATGAAGCTCATTTGTGATATCAGTGAGGTGATCAAATGTTAGCTGAACATTCTCATTGTCATTTCTCTTTAAGCAGTTGAAGAGATTGGGAAGAACACTGATCCTTGAGTCTCTCTGGTTTGAGACGCCTTCATTGACCTTTGAGAGCCAGTCCCAGACTAGCTTTGCAGTTTCTAGAGCACTCACACGGCCATACTGTTCTTTGGTCAGATGACCACAGATGATATTCTTGGCAGTGAATCCATTTGAATGAACTTCTTGACATCAGCTCAGGTGACACTTCACCAGCCTTGGGAACGCCATTCTTGACGACATACCAGAGGTCGACATTAATGCGTCAAGATGCATGTGCATCTTATTCTTCCAGTAAGGGTAATCAGTGCCATCGAAGACAGGGCACGCAGCAGAGACTTTGAATTATCCCTGCAATCGACATAGCTAAAACTCCAGGTGGTTAAACTCGAATCACACAGAACAAGGGAGCACCTTCCTATGCTACCAATTGAAAGTGCTAGTTGTCGACTAGAGGGGGGTTGAAAGTGCATTATATCGACTAGAGGGGGGTGAATAGGCGATTTTTATGAAAGTCTTCAAAACATGGAAGTTATGAAGACAAACGATAGACATAAACCTATTACCCTGCAGCGGATGGTAGACTACACTAGGCAAGCCATAGTCAAGTATTCAATAGAGTGAAAGCACAATGACTAATAGCAGCAATGTAGTAAGGATCAGGTAGGAAGATATTGTGAAGCCACACAGAACACGCAGTCACTCAGTGAAGACAAAAGATAGTGCAAACATACAATGACTTCACAAGGAGTAACAGTAAGTAAAGGGAAGGGAAGATGAAACCAGTGACTCGCTGAAGACAATGATATGTTGGACCAGTTCCAGTTGCTGTGACAACTGTACGTCTGGTTAGGGCGGCTAGGTATTTAAACCTTAGGACACACAGTCCCGGACACCCAGTCCTGAACACGCAGCTCGGGACACCCAGTCCTCACCGTATTCCCCTTGAGCTAAGGTCACACAGGCCTCGCCCAATCACTCTGGTAAGTCTTCAAGGTAGACTCCCAAACCTTCATAGACATTGTTCACCGGCAATCCACAATGTCTCTTGGATGCTCAGAACGCGACGCCTAACCGGCTGGAGGATGCACAGTCCTCAAGTGTAATAAGTCTTCAGATCACACAGACAAGAAGACTTAAGTGATGCCTAATTCTCTTTGGCTCTGGGTGGTTAGGGCTTTATCCTCGCAAGGAATTCTCTCTCAAAGGCTTCGAGGTGGGTTGCTCTCAAACGACAAAAGCCATACTCTAAATCTGAGCAGCCAACCGTTTATGGTTGTAGGGGGTGGGCTATTTATAGCCACTTGGCAACCCGACCTGATTTGTCCGAAATGACCCTGGGTCACTAAGGAACTGACACGTGTTCCAACGGTCAGATTTTAAACTCACACGGCAACTTTACTTGGGCTTGAAGCAAAGCTGACTTGCCCGACTCTGGACAAGATTCGCTCTCAAAGTCTTCACTCGAAGACATAGGTTTTGTTTAAGCATCACTTCAGTCATTCTGACTGGTTCTCTTGGACCCCACTTAACAGTACGGTGGTTCCTATGACTCAACACAGAAGAAAGAGAACTACGAAAGATCTAAGTCTTCGAGCTCCATAGGCTTCATGTGGTGTCTTCTCTTGTCATAGTCTTCAATGTGAGTATCTTCATATACCACCTTTGACTTCAATGTCTTCATACATTTTTAGGGGTCATCTCTGGTAGGAAAACCGAATCAATGAGGGACTTCTACCTGTGTTATCCCGCAATTCACACAAACACATTAGTCCCTCAACTAGGTTTGTCGTCAATACTCCAAAACCAACTAGGGTTGGCACTAGAAGCACTTACAATCTCCCCCTTTTTGGTGATTGATGACAAACTAGTTGAAGTTTTCAACGGGGAATATAATTTGTGAAATTGTAAAGGATAAGGAATTGTCTTCATAAGTTGCAAGGGCTCCCCCTGAAGATGTGCATATAAGTAATTTGCTTTTGGAATGCAAATGCACATGGCAGGTTGTACTTGTGGAGATCCACTTCAACTTATGATGACAATCCACTATGCATGTGAAAGTATATGAAGATAATGACATGCATAATGGAAAATGGACGTCTGCAGAATGATCTAAGTGCGGAATTTATCGTCTCACATGCGGAATTTATCATCGCAACACAAGGTGGCAAATAAGTAGCAGATGACCATCGAGTTTAAGTGTTACAACTCAAAGAACCAAATGTAGCAAAACGAGAGTTGTAAGCACGAAGCAAAATATAAAGCACCCACCCATATGGACCCGCTTGAAGACTATCAACCTCATATGCTTCTCCCCCTTTTGTCGGCAAGGACCAAAAAGGTTTGAAGACATAGAGCATCTACTCGTTCCCATGAGGAGTAGGTGAAGCAGCAGGGTCGTTGGTTGTGTTCGACGGTGCTGAAGGAGGTGGCGGTGAAGTAGCATCGTCTTCATCCTCGATTACTCTGGCATTCACAGTTGCAGCAGAGGAAGAGAACTCAGAGTCTTCAAGGGATGGAGTTCGTCGCAGCACTGCCCTTCGAAGAGGTGTGGAGTCAAACTTGAATCGCTCAGTGAAGCCATTCTCTTGAAGATCATCTTCAGAACACATCAGTGTTAGCCCTTTCCATGTGCGGCGAGAGGTTTCATGGGCAACAAAAGCATTCTTGGTGGCAAGATTGCGAATGCGATTAACATCCACCAAGAGGATTTGCATCTGACGCTTCAGCCAGTCATGATGCCTATCCTGTTTCTGATGAAGAGCCACAAGAAGCTCTCGGTCGTTGAGAACACGAGTGCGCTTCTTGGGTCGTGGAGCAGTTGTACTGTCAGTGGCTTCAGTGAGAGCAGGATGCGGTGCACGTGTAGTGCCAGCCAAAGGATACACACGAGTTACGGCTTCAACGCCTTCAACGTTCTGAGTGAAACTTTGATGCTCTGCATTCTGAAGACTGAGAGGTTCCTAGGCAGGCTCAGGATAGATGGCTTCAATAGACATATCCACATCAGGCAAAAAGATCCGATGGTTGCGGGCCGAGGGCTGATATGAGATAGCGGAGTGAAGTTTGATCAGCCGCATCACCCAAGGGGCGTAGAAGTTCAAACCAAACAAATCAGAGCCAGATGCAACAAGTTGGCGAATGAAGAAATCCTGTGTATTTGGTCACAGCCCTAGAGTACCTGAGTGAAATAGTTGCATCTGCACTCATGCATCATGTCTAAAATTTCTGAAAGTTGAATTGAGGTTTGTTGAAACCCTCAGAAATCACTTCAGAAATAATCAACATTAAAATTCTTTTCAAATGAGTCCAAGGAAATGTTCCTGTTATTCTGTAAAAATATTGGCAAGGGGTAAAATTCAAACCAATATTTTTGGAGTTTCAGAAATATTTATTCTGGGCATTTGAAATTAATTCAATAACTATTTGAATTGGATCTATATTTATTATATAATAAATATATGTTCAATAGTTATGAAAATTGTTGTGTAGCTTTGGAGAAGTCCATTTAGTTCACACAATTATTTTCATGAATTTTGAAAATGGTTTGGTCTTTGAACTAAATCAAAACAAAATAACAAGAATAGAAAAACATTAACAAAGGAGAGAGAGAGGTTACCTGTGCAACTTACCTAGCAGCCCACTAGCGGCCCAGCTCCTCCAGCCGGCCCAGCCCAGCTGGCCAGTGCCAGTCGTCTTCAACCTCTGCCAGTAGGCAGAAGCGAAGGCGGGCACGGCGCGCGCTGAGGCCGCCACCTCCTCCCTGCCTGCCTCGCGCCCCTGAGGCTCTCTTCCAGCGCCACGGAGACGGCCACGCACCCCCAGACCCTCTCACTCCACCCCCCCCCCCCCCCCCCCCCCCCCCCCCCCCCCCCCCCCCCCCCCCCCCCCCCCCCCCCCCCCCCCCCGTGCTCATCCCCTCCCCTGTCTCTCTCCCTCGCACCACCGAACGCGGCCGCCGCCGCCGACAAGAACCACCACGGCCACAGCAACCCCCCTCGCCCCTCTGTTGTGCCCACGAGTTCCGCGACGTCGTCCTCGACCCCCTCACCGAACCATGCCCCGCCGGGAGCCCTGCAGCGTCGCCTTCGAGGTCTTCTTCAAGCTTTGTCCACCGAAGATGCCTCTCGCCGCCCCGCTCGCTCCGGTGCGTCCCTGACCTCGCCGAGCGTCCCCTCGTCATCGCTGTGCGCCACTGACCTTCTCCCCTAATTCAGCAAGCTCACCCCCATGCCGTAGCGCCGTTCCCCACGAGCACCGGAGCCGCCGTCCGCCATTGCTGCTGCACGCATAGCCTCCGTGCTCCCCTGGCCTCACCGTGCTACTTCTTAGTGCTCCCCGTGTCTAGCCGGTGCTGCCCAGCCTCTCCATTTGCTCACTGATGCACTGTAGCAACGAATCCGTCGAGCCCGTACTCCGGCTGCCGCTGACCTTGACGCCGTCGTCGCCTCCGGCCATCCCACGGTCTCCTGCGTGTTCCTTGGATGCGCGAGAGCCTGGGCTTCGCACCGGTGGTCTCGGCCGCTAATTTGGTCGCCAAAGGGCAAAATCCGAGCCCCTCCGCCGTCTCGGCCTCGCCGGCGACTCAACACCGGCAGGGTTTGACTCCTGTTTGACTGGGGTTTGACTCCCCTGAGTCAGTGACATGTGGGCCCAAGCCCCTAATTAGTTAACTCGAGATTAATTAGAGCTAACTAATTTAGTTAACTAAACTAGACACTGACATGCGGGCCCTGCCCTGCTAACAGCCTGGTTAGGGTTAGTTTAACACTAACTAACTTAGTTAGTGGACTGAGTCACTGACCAGTGGGTCCCACTGGTCAGGTTTGACCTGGTCGACGCCTTTGACCTGCTGACATCACCTTGACGTCATGCTGACGCAGTAATCTTTTTTCTGGAATTTAAATAAATCTTAAATGATTTATTTATTTCAGAAAATGTCCAAAACTTCCAAAAATCATAGAAATTCAACCGTAACTCCAAATGAAATAAATTATATATGAAAAATTATCAGAAAAATTCAAGGAATCTGTTTATGGCATTTTCATGCATGTTAGAGCAACTTATGGCTGCTATTTAGGCCAATTCACATAAATGGAATTTAAACTCTCACTTATGGAGTTTGAATTTGAACCTAGCTAGGGTTCAAACCAACTTCATTTAATATGGTTGCTAGTTGCATTAGCTCAATCAATAGCATATTGCCATGACATTATCATGCATCATAATTGTTGCATTGCATTGATTGTGTTCCTCTTTGTTTGCCGGTATTTGTCCCCTCTCGATAGACTGGTTCCGACGACGAGTTCGATGACACCGATGAAGAACTATACTATCTTCAGAAGTGCCAGGCAAGCAAAACCCCCTTGCTCATTCCGATACAATCCCACTCTCTCGCTCTTGCTCTCTTTTACTGCATTAGGACAACAACGATTCAACTGTTACATGTTGCGGTAGTTGAACCCCTTCCTTTGCATGACCTGTCGTTGCCACAGTAAATAGATGAAACCCACTAGCATGAGTAGGAGTTGTTTGAGCCCTAATGTGCCTACTCATTCATGCTTGTTTGTCATGCCTGCTACTGCTTAGAGTTGAGTCAGGTCTGATTC
>NW_024111889.1:0-9482 GCF_003073215.2 Triticum urartu | reverse complement strand
AGAGAGGATGTGTGCCTGATCACAGGACATTTGAAGGATTCCAAGATATTTAGCTCACACCGTAACTTGCAAAATCTCTTCTCATCCAAGGGCTTGGTGAAGATATCTGCCAATTGCTCTTCAGTGTTGACGTGTATGATATCAATATCTTCCTTCACAACATGATCTCTGAGAAAGTGATGACGAATTTCAATGTGCTTTGTCTTCGAGTGCTGAACTGGGTTGTTGGCAATCTTGATGGCGCTTTCGTTGTCGCAGTAGAGTGGCACTTGCTTCAGATGAATGCCATAGTCTTTGAGTGTTTGCTTCATCCATAGAAGCTGAGCGCAGCAAGATCCAGCAGCAATGTATTCAGATTCAGCAGTGGAGAGAGATACACAGTTCTGCTTCTTTGAAGACCAACATACAAGTGATCGTCCCAGAAAATGACATGTGCCTGATGTAGACTTGCGATCCACCTTGTCACCAGCATAATCAGCATCCGAGAATCCAACCAGATCAAACTCTGAGCCCTTTGGATACCATAATCCTAATGTTGGGGTGTGAGCCAAATATCGAAGAATTCGCTTCACAGCTAAGTGATGCGATTCCTTTGGTGCCGCTTGGAATCGAGCACACATGCAAACACTAAGCATAATATCTAGCCTAGATGCACATAGATAAAGTAAAGACCCAATCATGGAGCGGTATACCTTTTGATCGAACTCCTCTTTACCCTTGTTGTTGGGACCCAGATGATGTTTGGCTGGCATTGGAGTCGTGAAGCCTTTGTAGTCTTGCATCCCAAATTTCTTCAGGCAATCTTTGAGATACTTCTCTTGAGATATGAAGATGTCGTTGCGTTGCTGACGTATTTGAAGACCAAGGAAGAACTTCAGCTCACCCATCATGGACATCTGATATTGCTCTTGCATCATATACCCAAACTCATCAGTGTATTTCTGATTGGTGCAGCCGAAGATAATGTCATCCACATATATTTGGCACACAAACAGTTCACCATCATATGTCTTCGTGAAGAGAGTGGGGTCGAGGGAACCAGGTGTGAAGCCTTTGCTCTTCAGTAAGTATTTGAGTGTGTCATACCAAGCCCGAGGGGCTTGTTTGAGGCCATATAGTGCCTTTTGAGCTTGTACACCATGTCAGGATGTTTTGGATCTTCAAAGCCAGGCGGTTGTGCAACATACACTTCTTCTTCAATCTTGCCATTGAGAAAAGCGCTCTTCACATCCATTTGATACAGAAGAATATTATGATGATTTGCATAGGCCAGCAGTATGCGTATGGCTTCAAGTCTGGCCACAGGAGCAAATGTTTCATCGAAGTCAATCCCTTCAACTTGAGTGTAACCTTGAGCAACGAGACGAGCTTTGTTTCTGAACAACTTGACCATGCTCATCTTGCTTGTTGCGATATATCCATTTGGTGCCTATTATATTGTGCTTGCGAGGATCAGGACGCTTAACCAGTTCCCATACATTATTCAGCTCAAACTGTTGAAGCTCTTCTTGCATAGCTTGAATCCATTCAGGTTCCATGAAGGCTTCTTCAACTTTCTTGGGTTCAGATATTGAGACGAATGCGAAGTGCCCACAGAAATTTGCTAGCTGTGTTGCCCTTGAACGAGTGAGTGGACCTGGTGCATTGATGCTATCAATTATTCTCTCAATCTGTACTTCATTTGCAACACGAGGATGTACAGGACGAAGATTTTGCTCTTGCTGATCATTGTCATCGTTAGAGGGATTGTCTTCAGGCTGAGCATTGTCTTCAGGTTGATCAGGTGCGGAGATGATAAGTTCCTCTTCAGGCTGAGCTTCAGACGGTATGATTTCTCCAGTTCCCATAAGTTTGATTGATTCACTGGATGGAACTTCATCTAGCACATTTGGCAGGTGCTCTCTTTGTGAGCCGTTCGTCTCATCAAACCGCACATCCACTGTTTCAACCACTTTATAGTGAAAAAGGTTGAAGACTCTGTAGGAGTGCGAATCCTTTCCATATCCAAGCATAAAACCCTCATGTGCTTTTGGTGCAAATTTTGAAGTGTGATGTGGATCCTTGATCCAGCACCTGGCGCCAAATACTCTGAAGTAACTGACATTTGGCTTCTTGCCAGTAAGGAGCTCATAGGATGTCTTGTTCAGAAGCTTGTGAAGATAAACACGGTTGATGATATGGCATGCAGTATCAATGGCTTCAGGCCAGAATTTTCTTGGAGTCTTGTATTCATCAAGCATCGTCCGGGCCATCTCAATAAGTGTTCTGTTCTTGCGTTCGACGACGCCATTCTGCTGTGGCGTGTATGGAGCTGAGAATTCATGTGTGATGCCTAAAGTATCAAGATATGTATCTAGGCCAGTGTTCTTGAATTCAGTGCCATTGTCACTTCTGATGTGCTTTATCTTGGCGCCATAGTTGTTCATTGCTCGATTGGCGAAGCGTCTGAAGACATCCTGCACTTCAGTCTTGTAGAGGATTATATGCACCCAAGTATATCTTGAATAATCATCAACAATGACAAAGCCATAGAGACAAGCAGTAGTAGTAAGAGTTGAGTAATGAGTGGGACCGAAAAGATCCATGTGGAGCAGTTCGAAGGGTTGAGTCGTTGTCATGATTGTCTTCGAGGGATGCTTGGCCCTCGTCATCTTTCCTGCTTCACAGGCACCGCATAAGTGATCCTTCTTGAACTTGACGCCCTCGATGCCTATGACATGCTTCTTCCTTGCAAGGGTGTGGAGGTTCCTCATGCCAGCATGCCCTAGCCTCCGATGCCAGAGCCAGCATTCAGAAGCTTTTGCTAGAAGACATACTGGCAAGTTGTGGTCCTGCTGAGAAATCTACCACGTACAAATCATCTTTCCGATACCCTTCAAACACTAGAGACTTGTCAGATTCCATTAGTACAAGGCAACGATATTTTCCAAACATCACAATCATGTTTAAATCGCAAAGCATTGAGACAGACATTAAGTTGAAACCAAGGGATTCAACAAGCATGACTTTATCCATGTGTTGATCCTTTGAGATTGCAACTCTACCTAGACCCAATACCTTGCTTTTACCAGTGTCAGCAAATGTGATGTGACTTTTTGTCAGATGGACGTAAAGTTGAGTCCATGAGAAGGCTTCGCTTGCCAGTCATGTGATTTGTACACCCACTATCAATAATCCATTCTGAAGCAGCTGGTGTCGTACCCTACAGTGCAGTTAGGGGGATAGGCTTCACGAAGAGAATTGTGAAGCAAAAACATTTGACGAACCAGTGGATTATTAAAGCTTAGATCGAGATTAGGACTGATAGGGCAAGTAGCAAGCGATTCAGGAACAAAGTACATAATAAGACCATTTGGGCATTTGATCTTGCGCCCTACAAGATGTTTAAGGTCCCCAGCAATAGCTTCAGACGATTTTGGTTTTCGCTGGAGACCTTTCCCTGCAAAAGAGAGTTAAGCTTTCTTAGCCACCCACATCTTCAAGGGTGGCTTCGAAGCAATGAGTCTAAGTGCAGCATCTGAGAACTTTGGCTTTGGAGCCCTAGCAAAAAGTCTTGCAGGTGGACAATAGTACTCATAAGAATAAGCAGAATAGTTCTTGGTCTTATGAACATGGCGGTTTGATGAGCGCTCATATTCATAGGCCTGAGTATGGCTTCCCTGCAAAACATTTGCGTTAGTGCGACTCAGGTGAGTCCTCTGTCTGTATGAAGCCTTTGGACCGTATGAAGCCTGTGGTCTGGGGTTTGTCTTCTTCACCTGTGGTGTCATGATGACATTCACAGGAAGATTCTCCAACACCTTTTCGGCACCCAGATCTTCTTCATAGGCGGTCCATTCCTGCAGTTAGTACCAATATACCTGGCAAACACTTCACCATTCTGATTCTTAAACAGTTTATAGTTTGCATCAAAGGATTCATCAATAACAATGGGATTAGCACAAGTGAAGCCAGATAGGGTGGATGGATCCGCTGAAGGTTCCTTTGCAGCAACCCATGTGGTTTTGGGGTACTGCTCAGGTTTCTAGTAAGAGCCATCGGCATTCATTTTCCTTTCGAACCCAACACCCTCTTTCCTAGGGTTTCGGTTCAGGATCTGCCTTTTGAGGACATCACATAGTGTCTGATGCCCTTTGAGACTTTTGTACATCCCTGTTTCAAGCAGTGTCTTCAACCTAGCATTCTCATCAGCAATAGCAGTGGTATCCTCAGCAGAGGGGTTAGTTACCACATCAACAGTTGAAGATATTGCAATAGTAGCAGCAGTAGAACATTCAGCAACAGAAGTAGCGTTATCACGCTCAATGCATTTAAGACATGGTGGTTCAAATCCTTCCTGAGCTGAACTGATCTGTTCGGCGCGAAGTGACTCGTTTTCCTTTTGAAGATCTTCATGAGCCGCTCTCAATTTCTCAAGATCTTGCTTCCTTTGAAGATAATCATAGGAAAGCCTTTCATGAGTTGTTGAGAGCGTTTCATGACGACTTTCAAGTTCCTCATACTTAACATGAAGATTTTTTATGTCTTCAATTAAGGACTGAGATCGAGTCATTTCAGCGTCTAACAGATCATCGCTTTTGTCTAACAGTTTTTGAATGTGTTCCATAGCTTTCTGTTGTTCAGTTGCAATTTTAGCAAGTGTTTTGTAGCTGGGTTTGGAACCACAATCAGAGTCATCGTCACTAGATGTTTGATAGTGAGTAGTGCGTGTGTTTACCTTGGCACACGTGCCATGAAGCAGTAGGAAGGAGCGGAGTAGTCCTTGTCATTTGCATCGGTGTCGGTGATGAAGTCATTGTCTTCAGTGTTGAAGATGGACTTGGCAACGTATGCTGTAGCCAGACTCGCAACGCCAGAATCGGACTCCTCCTCAGACTCCACCTCCGCCTCCTCAGAAGCGGACTCCTCCTCTGAATCCATTTCCTTGCCAACAAACGCACGTGCCTTGCCAGATGAGCTCTTCTTGTGTGATGATGAGGATCGAAGTATGTCTAGAGGGGGTGATTAGACTACTTGACCAAATAAAAACTTAACCTTTTCCCAATTTTAGTTCTTGGACAGATTTTAGCTATTGTAGGACAAGTCAAGCAATCATCACACAATTCAAGCAAGCATGCAAAGAGTATATTGGCAGCGGAAAGTAAAGCATGCAACTTGCAAGAATGTAAAGGGAAGGGTTTGGAGAATTCAAACGCAATTGGAGACACGGATGTTTTTCCCGTGGTTCGGATAGGTGGTGCTATCCTACATCCACGTTGATGGAGACTTCAACCCACGAAGGGTAACGGTTGCGCGAGTCCACACAGGGCTCCACCCAAGGGTAACGGTTGCGCGAGTCCACACAGGGCTCCACCACGAAGGGTCCACGAAGAAGCAACCACCCACAAAGGGTCCACGAAGAAGCAACCTTGTCTATCCCACCATGGCCATCGCCCACACAGGACTTGCCTCACTAGCGGTAGATCTTCACGAAGTAGGCGATCTCCTTGCCCTTACAAACTCCTTGGTTCAACTCCACAATCTTGTCGGAGGCTCCCAAGTGACACCTAGCCAATCTAGGAGACACCACTCTCCAAGAAGTAACAAATGGTGTGTAGGTAATGAACTCCTTGCTCTTGTGCTTCAAATGATAGTCTCCCCAACACTCAACTCTCTCTCATAGGATTTGGATTTGGTGGAAAGAAGATTTGAGTGGAAAGCAACTTGGGAAGGCTAGAGATCAAGATTCATATGGTAGGAATGGAATGTCTTGGTCTCAACACATGAGTAGGTGGTTCTCTCTCAGAACATATGAGTTGGAATGGTGTGTGTGTTCTGATGGCTCTATCCTCAAATGAGAAGAAGGTGGAGGGGTATATATAGCCTCCACACAAAATCCAACCGTTACACAGTTTTCCAATCTCGGTGGGACCGAATCAATAAGCTCGGTCGGACCGAAAATGTAAACCTAGTGACCGTTAGAGATTTTCGGTGGGACTGACATGAAACTCGGTGGGACCGATATGGTTAGGGTTTGGGCATAATGTAATCTCGGTGAGACCAAATCAACAAAGTCGGTGAGACCGAATTTGGTAATTGGCTAACCAGAGAGTTGGTCAGGCAAACTCGGTGGGACCGATTTGCTCTTTCGGTGAGACCGAAAAGTTACAAAAGGGAAACACTGAATTTACATTGCAATCTCGGTGGGACCGACTCGCTCTATTGGTGAGACTGAAAAGTTACGGAAGGGAACAGAGAGTTTGCAATCCCATCGGTGAGACGGAGATCCCTATCGTGGAACCGAATTGCTAGGGTTTGGCAGTGGCTAATGACAAGTGAAACTCGGTGGCGCCGGATAGGAAGAATCGGTAGGACCGAGTTTGGCTTAGGGTTTAGGTCATATGTGGATATGGGAAAGTAGTTGAGGGTTTTGGAGCATATCACTAAGCACATGAAGCAAGAGGCTCATTAAGCAACACCTCATCCCTCCTTGATAGTATTGGCTTTTCCTAAAGACTGAATGTGATCTTGGATCACTAAAATATAAAATGAAGAGTCTTGAGCTTTTGAGCTTGAGCCAATCCTTTGTCCTTAGCATTTTGAGGGTTCCACTTTCACATCCATGCCATGCCAATCATTGAGCTTTCCTGAAATAATCATCTTGGAATAGCATTAGCTCAATGAGCTATATGTTGTTATGAATTACCAAAACCACCTAGGGATAGTTGCACTTTCAATCTCCCCCTTTTTGGTAATTGATGACAACATATAGATCAAAGCTTTCGACAAATGATAATAAGCATGAAATATATCGTCGCTTTGAGAAGTATGTGATAAGTAAGAGCTCCCCCTAATTTGTGCATATTTAATTTGCTTTGGACTGCAATGCACAAGGAGTTAGAGTCATGGGTTACTCTTCCATGTCACATACATCTTGGTGGAGCGCTTAAAATGATAAGAATGAAATACATGCACTCATCACCAAGAAAAGTGAAAGATCACATAAGCAAGCATTAAGTGTAGCTTATGATCAAACACATGATCATCAATGTCTCACAAATAATGACGTAGTATCTCAAGCACTCAAAAGCAAACAAGTTCGAAAAACCACCAAATAAAGCAAGAGAGAAAAAGCAACACTCTCTCTCTCGAAGCCTATGATCTATACATCTTCTCCCCCTTTGGCAACAAGTTACCAAAAAGTTCCTAGAAAATGCATAGCACTAGATCGACGCTCAGGCTTGATCTTCAGGTGGTGGTGGAGTCCGGATCACTCCAAGGACGAAGGCTTCGGTAGATGCTGAAGTAGACGCTGGAGTTGGAGCTGAAGTAGATGCTGGAGCTGGTGGAACTGAGGCTGTGGCTGGTGCTGAGGTGGTGGCTCTTGTGTCAGCAACTGGCACGGCAGACGACCTCGGACCTCTTGGCACTCTGGCAAAGGCATGAGTAGTAGTCCTGCCTCTCCTCTCCTGCATGTCCTCCTGGAGCTGCTCCACTGCAGACTGAACTTCCGTTACTTTGACATCCAAGTCATAGAACTTCTGTTCCATGATTCTCTCTAGGCTCTGCTGATTTTGAGTGAGGGTGGCCAGACTTTGCTCAATCCTCAGCGTGGATGCAATCAAGTAACCAAGCTGCTCTTGTTTAGTCTTCAAGAAATACTCAGATGCCTCCTCTTGAGTTGGCATCTTGGCAGCTTTCTCCTTCCTCGCCTTCTCCTTCTTTGCGTAAGCTTGTGCAGACGATGGCTCGTTCTCAGTCATCACAACTTCATTGTTCTCAAAATCTGGACGGATGGGCAAATGTTCCTTGTCCAATAAATATATGCCCGTGCCCATCTTGGAGTTGATGAGCTCCTGAATTTGAGGGGCATATCCGCAGCTCCTCTTCTGATCTGCTGCAGTCCTCTTGATTGTTTCCACTATGAGGCTCATCACCTTGAACTTCTGAGGCACATCAAACACATGTAGCAAGTTGATAGCATGGCCTCTGATCATCTTGTGATCTCCAGACTTGGGCAATAAGGTGTGCCTTAGTATCCAATTGATCGTCGGGAGCCCTGACAGAAGGTAATGTACTGAGCCAAACTTGAAGGTATCAAGTGCTTCATTTGGGATCTCCTTGTACATATTTGACATTGAGTTGTGGTCCATTTTCTTCTTGGCATAGATATCCAAGTCATCATCTTGCTCCTCTGGGGCATTAATGATCTGTGCCCACTCAGCCACTGTAGATTGGTACCTTGTACCCTCAGACATCCATGTGATCCTCCCATCTGGATAAAAGTGAGCTGTGGAGTAGAACTGCATGATAAGTTCCTCGTTCCACTTTGTGAGCTTCTGCCCAACAAAGTCAGCTACTCCACAAGCTATGAAGCTGTCTTGCACTCCAGGATAGTGCTCCTCATTGTCCTTGATGTATGTCCAATCAACCCATCGCATATCACAGACAATGGGCTTCTTATCTAGCAGCACTGTCTCATAAAAATCCTGCTGCTCCTTGGTGTGAAACCTGTAGTCCACGGCAGTCCTTCTCCTTGAAGCATACGGGTCTGCTTCTCTCCATTTCCTTAGCCCTGAATCTCTCCTGAGCTTCATATCCTCAGCCACAGGATGAGCATCGTTGTGGTCTGGGATCTTGGGCTTTAGCTTCCTTAGGACATTCTCTTCCTCTTCTTCAGCAACAGTCTCAGGCACTGGGGCCTTGTTCTTTTCAGCTGCAGGAATGCTTCTTGTGTTCCTCTTTGGCTTTGGCTTTGGAGCTGGCTTGGCCTTGGAAGCAGCTCCCCCTGATTTTATGGCATCTCCCATTAGCTTGGGTGCCTTGGGCGCTGGTGCAGCTCCTCTTCTTCTTCTTCCTCTTCCATGATGGAAGCTTTGCCAAGCACTCTAGCCACAGTCTTCTTCACCCTTTCCTTTCTTTTCTTGCCCTCAGCTGCAACTGGCTCTATGGGCTTCTCAGTTGACATTCTGGCCTTTGACATTGGCTGCCTGCCTGCTGGCCTTTTGATTTTCAGACCTGGCTTAGTGCCTTGAGCTGGCTCAACTCTCTTGGAAGTGGCCTCTTCCTCTGCCACATAGTCCTCATCTTCGCAACAGAGAGAGATCCTCCTTGATGGCAGCCTTAGGCAGATTGCTGGGGGTGCTCCTGCTGCCATCATCTGAAGAACTTGAGGGGCTAATGCCCTCACTCATCACCACTTGCTTCTCTGAGAGGTTTTGGCTGTCACTCTGGTCTGACATGTTGCAAACTGACTGCTGACCCTGTGAATAGATTATAGATGAGATAGAGTGGATGAGCATCACAAAAAGCAGAGATTTTTGCAAAAGAATAATCCAAAAACGTAGTTTTAGTTTCCCACTGAAATCATCTCGGATCTACCGATTTTCAAACTCGATGATACCAAAGCAGTTTTGGAACCTAAACTAGTGAACTCGGTAGGACCGAGTCACAGTTCGGTGGCACCGAGACTGTTAGGGTTTCACTGAGTTCAAAAATCGGTC